>NW_027204469.1:0-27408 GCF_024711535.1 Dipodomys merriami | reverse complement strand
AAAAATATAATCAATGAAAATTTTCCCCACCTCAAAAACGACCATCTTAACTACATCACAAAAGCTTATCGAACACCCAACAAGCAAGACCCCAGGAGAAACACTTCTAGACACATTATAGTAAAAATGATAGATCTGAATAATAAGGAAACAATCCTGCATGCAGCAAAAATGAAGAAGGAGCTATACTACAATGGGAAAAAAATAAGAATTACTGCAGATCTCTCCACACAAACAATGAATACAAGAAAAGCCTGGGAAAGCACCATACGAGCCCTGAGAGCCAATAACTGCCAACCCAAACTGATATACCCGGCAAAGCTAGCATTCACATTCGATGGAGAACTGAAAACTTTTAATAGCAAAGAAAAACTAAATGAATACATAAACATTAAGCCAGCATTACAAAGAATTCTAAGAGGGGGGACACAACCTGAAGAAAGCAACCAGGAACTGGGGACTGCCCCAAACAGGCGTTACTCAAAGTCTAACTGAGCAAGCACAGGAGGAAAGGAAAGAAGAAAAACTTACGAAAACGGAATGGCAAGGACAACAATGCATCTCTCTATACTTTCTCTTAATATAAATGGGCTGAATTCGCCAATTAAAAGAAAACGAACTGAGGACTGGATCAGAAAACAAGACCCATCCATCTGTTGCCTTCAGGAGACCCACCTCTCAGCCAAACATACAAACAAACTCAGCGTGAAGGGGTGGAAAAGGATCTACCAATCAAACGCCCCCAGTAAGAAAGCAGGTGTAGCTATCCTGATATCTGACAAAATAAACTTTTCATTAAAATCCGTACAGAAAGACAAGGACGGACACTACATATTAATAAAGGGAACAATCCAAGAGGAGGATATAACCATCATCAACTTATATGCCCCAAATATTGGTGCACCCAGATATGTCAAACAAATGCTCTCAAACTTACAGAATAAAATAGATCCCAATACGATAATACTAGGAGACTTTAACACACCACTCTCACCAAAGGACAGGTCTACCAACCAGAGGATTGGCAAAGAAGCTACCGAATTAAGAGAGGCCATACTTCAAGCGGAATTAACTGACATCTACCGAGTATTTCACCCTAAAACAACACAGTACACATTCTTCTCAGCAGCTCATGGAACTTTCTCCAAAATAGACCATATCATAGTTCATGCAAGGAACTTAAGCAAATAGAATGGTATCGACATAATCCCCTGTATCCTATCTGACCACAGTGGAATCAAGCTAGCTCTCAATAACAAAGCATACCGCAGAAATTTCTCTAATACATGGAAATTGAACAGCACACTCCTTAACAATGCCTGGATAACAGAAGAGATCAGAGAAGAAATAAAGCATTTCCTACAACTCAATGAAAATGAAAACACCTCACAAAGAAACTTGTGGGACACAGCAAAAGCAGTCCTGAGGGGCAAATTTATTGCCCTCAGTGCCCACATCAAGAGAATGGAGACAGACCAAGTAAATAATCTCATGTTGCAATTAAAACAGCTAGAAAAACAAGAAAAAATGGGACCTAAAGCTACTAGACGAAGCCAGATAACCAAATTAAAAGCAGAGATTAACCAATTAGAAAATCAGAAAACCATAACCAAAATAAACCAAACAAAAAGCTGGTTCTTTCAAAAAATAAACAAAATTGATGGCCCATTGGCTAGATTAATTAAAAAAAGAAGAGAGGAAACCCATATTAATAGGATTAGGGATGCCACAGGAAACATCACAACACGTACCCAAGATATCCAAACAATTCTAACAGACTACTTTCAAAAGCTATACTCTCTAAAGGAAGAAAATCGGGCAGAAATGGATGCATTTTTAGAGAAATACAAGTTGCCCAAACTGAGCAAAGAAGAAGTTAACCAATTAAATAAGCCAATATCCTATAATGAGATACAGGAAGCTATCAAAAGTCTTCCAACAAAAAAAAAGCCCAGGACCAGATGGATTCACAGCAGAATTCTATAAGAGCTTTAAACAAGAACTAATACCCATACTCCTCAAGCTCTTCAGAGAAACAGAGAAGGAGGGAGCTATCCCAAACTCATTCTACGAAGCCAATATCACACTCATCCCCAAACCAGGCAAAGACCCAACAAAAAAGGAGAATTACAGGCCAATCTCCTTGATGAACACATATGCAAAGATCCTTAACAAGATTCTAGCTAACAGAATCCAGAAACACATAAAAAAAAATAATTCACTATGACCAGGTAGGCTTCATCCCAGAGACACAGGGATAGTTTAACATACGTAAGTCAATAAATGTAATCCAACATATCAACAGAGCCAAGGTCAAGAATCACATGATTATCGCCACAGATGCAGAAAAGGCCTTTGACAAAATTCAACATTCATTCATGCTAAAAGCTCTGGAGAAAATAGGAATAGAAGGAACATTTCTAAAAACAATAAAAGCCATTTATGACAGACCAATAGCCAATATTATACTTAATGGGGAAAAGCTACAACCAATTCTCCTAAAATCAGGAACAAGGCAAGGATGCCCACTGTCTCCATTTCTCTTCAATATAGTCCTAGAACCCTTAGCCAGGGCAATAAGGCAAGAAAAAGACATTAAAGGGATCCGCATAGGGAAAGAAGAAGTTAAGCTATCCCTTTTTGCAGACGACATGATACTATACATCCACAATCCCAAAAACTCCATCCCCAAACTCTTAGAAATCATAAATCACTTCGGCAAAATAGCAGGATACAAAATAAACCCACAAAAATCAGTTGCCTTCCTATACACTGATAATGTACAGGAAGAGAGGGAAATAAAGGAGCAACCCCATTCACAATAACCTCCCGAAAAATAAAATATTTAGGAATTAACCTAACCAAAGATGTAAAAGAACTATTTAATGAGAACTATAAAAAGTTAAAGAAAGAAATTGCAGAAGACAGTAGGAAATGGAAAGACCTCCCATGCTCTTGGATAGGGCGACTTAATATAGTAAAGATGGTAATACTTCCAAAACTAATATACAAATTCAAGGCAATTCCTATTAAAATCCCAATGACGTACATCACTGAAATACAGAAAACAGTCCAAAAATTCATATGGAACAACAAAAGACCTAGAATAGCCAAAACAATTCTAGGGGATAAAGACAATATGGGAGGGCTATCCATGCCGAACTTCAAAATCTACTACAGAGCTATAATAACAAGGACAGCATGGTACTGGCACAAAAACAGACCCGAAGACCAATGGAACAGAATAGAAGATCCAGAAATAAATCCACAGGCCTACAGCCAGCTGATATTCGACAAAGGAGCCAAAGACATACAATGGAAGAAACACAGCCTCTTCAACCGCTGGTGCTGGGAAAACTGGGCAGCCACATGCAGAAAACTAAAAGTGGACCCCAGCCTATCACCATGCACCAACATCAACTCAAAATGGATTAAAGACCTTAACATTAAACCTGAATCTCTGAAACTACTGCAGGACAGAGTAGGAGAGACACTTGAACTAATAGGCACAGGAAGGAACTTCCTGAACAGAGTCCCAGGGTCACAACAAATTGGAGAGAGACTTGACAAATGGGACTACCTTAAAATAAAAAGCTTCTGCACAGATAAAGCTATCGCAACCAAGCTAGAAAGACAACCAACTAATTGGGAAAAAATATTTACCAGAAATATATCAGACTAGGGGTTAACATCCTGTATATACAGGGAACTCAAGAAACTAATCCCTCCCAAACCTAACAAACCAATTACTAAATGGGCAAGGGAACTAAAGAGGGACTTCTCAAATGAAGAAATAAAAATGGCAAAGAAACACATGAGGAAATGTTCATCATCCCTGGTGGTGAAGGAAATGCAAATAAAGACAACCCTGAGATACTACCTTACCCCAGTCAGAATGTCCCACATCCACAAATCAGCCAACGACAAATGCTGGAGGGGATGTGGAGAACGAGGAACGCTATTACACTGCTGGTGGGAATGTACACTCATACAACCACTTTGGAAAGCAGTCTGGAGGGTCCTTAGAAAGCTAAAGATTGACCTCCCTTACGACCCAGTCATACCACTTCTAGGCATCTACCCTGAACAACAGGAACCAATATACAAGGACACGTGCACCTCCATGTTTATTGCAGCACTGTTCGCAATAGCTAGGATATGGAAACAACCTAGATGCCCCACCACAGATGAATGGATCCAAAAATTGTGGTATCTATACACAATGGAATATTATGCAGCCATTAGAAATGACAAAATAATGGCATTTGCAGGGAAATGGATGGAGCTAGAAGGAATCATGTTGAGCGAGGTAAGCCAAGAACGAAGAGACAAACAGTACATGGTCTCCCTGATAAGTGGATGATAAATCCAAAATGTTAGGTGATATGACAAAACTAACAGGACTTAAGAAACAAAGAACTCCCACTCATCTGGTTGAACCACTACCAAATATCCCCATGCTGCTGATCACATATATTGTATATAACATGTGAGCACCGTTATATATTACAGACTGTGATAGACAATTTGCTCCAGGAAAGTTAGAATGAACTTGTGACTTTAAACGAGCATCATTATTCCACAATACTGTGAATTATCGGAAATTAAGTAATCACTTAATCACAATCAAAAAAAAAAAAGAACCTTGGGGAAGGGAGGGAGGGAGGGGATGGTAGGGGGAAAACAATGGAGGGGGTAACAATGCTCAAGAGGAAGTGTACTCATTACCTCACTCATGTAACTGTAACCCTCTGTATAGTATCTTTACAATAAAAAAATTTAAAAAAAAATAACCAAGGAAGAAGTGGAGCTGGTAATGTAATTCAAGAGGTAGAGTGTCAGCATGGTAAATGTAAAGGCACTCAAGTTAAATCCCACTACCATCAAAGCAAAACAAAATGCTGAAATTAAACAGTTGCTTAGGCTTGGGATTAAGAAAAAGGAGAAAGTATTACAGGTAGCAAGTAATATATATTTTCATTTAAGTATGTATTTACATACACATCTGAATGGCAAATATCCTATAAAAATTAAAAGACAAGAAAATTCACATCCCACCCAAAACCTCATTAAAAGGGAAAAAAAAACTCAGTGAAACATTTGCCTCTTACAAATCAGCACAAGATAAGGTTATTTTGTGAAACAATGATGAGGTTCAAATTTAGTTTTTCTAAATAGTGTCTATTTCTAAATAGTGTCCATTTTACTTGGATTTTTGTTATTAGGATTCTACTTTCTTTTATGGCAATATAACTTTCACAGCCAATAAGAAAAAAAACTGAGAATCTAATACTTAAGTTTTTAGATATGTGCAAATGTTTTGACAGATTTATTGGAATTTATATTATGTGTGTTTCCTTCATATATATGTAAATATTTATACAAACAGAAGAAGAAAAAGGGAAGGGTAAAGCGTTGAGAAAAAGAAAGGGAGAAAATAGTCAGACAGAGTCAGAGGATGTACTTTATCCTAGCTCTGTGTGTGTGTGTGTGTGTGCACATGCACACAAGTACATATTTGTTGTATGCTTCTCAATGTGTTGGAAAGTAGAAGAAAGATTAAGCATGCAAATTCAAGCACCTATATTCCCAGATGTCTTGTCTCAAGGGCAGTTGGAACTGACTGCAGCACATGAGGATCACAGCTAGGCATTTAATGCAGCATTTATGCGGAATTATACTTACGAAGAGCAGATTGAACTATTGAATCATCATACTGGGTAAAATCTACTAATTTCCCACATCTGCTCAAAGAAATTTGCATTTAGGTCACAGGCAGAAGCTAGCAGTCGTCTTCCCATATTGTAATCATTTTCTGCTAGAACTTTTCCAACATCCGCAACCAAACCAAGCCATCCTCCTTCCGGCACCTTCCACCCTTGCAGAAAATTCTACCTCTGCTCTCATTGCTGGGAATCTTGTAAGTGGCTTGCAAGAAAGTGACCAAGCCAAGCATTCACAACTGAAGCCAAAGCCAAAGAACGAGACACACTCAGGCTTGGTGCCAGTGGCTTGCATCTGTAATTCTAGCTCTTTGAGATTCTGAGACCTCAATGATTGTGGTTTCGCAAGAGTTTGGCTAAAAATGCCTGTGAAACTCCATCTGAAATTATCCAGCAAAATGCTGAATTGGAGGTGGGGCTCAAGTGGTAGAGTAACAGCCATAAGTGAGCAAGCCCAGGTCCTGAGTTTAACTCACAGTACCTAGAGGAGGGGAGGGGGAGGGTAAAGAGAGTGGGGGAAGGGAATAAGGGAGAGAAAGAGAGAGGAAGAGGTGAGAGAGGAGAGAAAGAGGCTTGCATAAGAGAAGTTTCCATAAGTTTTAGTAAAATTTTAAAAATATATATTAAATATGTACTCTAAATACATACAATTCAATGAAGGCATTTAAAGGACTAGAACTCGATTGAAGTGAAAGAATATGGAAAAATAGGTTTGTGCTGAATTTGATGTCACATTTAGTATAACAATAATACAAAACAGTGATGCTAGTTTTCCAGGACAGTTTTCCAGGATTATACTGAAATCACAGCTTATATCTAACTGAAAGCAAATAAAGACATTATTAAATATGAATAAACAAAAAATCTGTTTCAGATATTACTCATGTTCTCTGCTTGTATATTTACATATACCTCCTTGAATGTTGGAGGCTTTAAAAAATGCATAACACTTTATTTTTATAATTAACATGTATGTGTTACATTTAACTATGGAATGAAGATATCATTAAATGAAAATTAGAACATTTTTCTCATTTGACTCAGTAAATATTTCATAAGTTATACAATTACCTTGTTACTTTGCTGAGGAAAGTTTATTTAAGGGAAATGGGTATAGTAAGAAATGACACAGTTTGCAGATTTGGTAGAGAATTATGCAACAGTATTATTAAAGATGGACTTTTTGTATATATACACCACATTTTCTTGATCCATTCATCTACTGAGGGGCATCTGGGTTGGTTCCATATCTTAGCTATGGTAAATAATGCTGCAATACATATAGTTGTGCTGGTAGATTTAGTATGATCTTGTTTGTGATCATTGGGTAAATGCCCAAAATTGGGATTGCAGGGTTGTGGAACTCTATGTGGAGTCTTTATGCACAATGGAATTCTATGCCTCCATTAGAAAGAATGGCATTGCTCCATTTGTTAGGAAATGTAAAGACTTGGAAAAAATTATATTAAGGGAAGTAAGCCAGGCCCAAAGTAACATAGGTCCCATGGTTTCCCTTATTTGCACTAACTAGTATATGTCTGAGACAAGCAGAAACGGTCAGATAAGTTGATATAAGGCGAAATGAACCCAAAGATAATGACTCAAATAATTTTTTCTTTCTTGCTATTGTTTCTAACATATTTATAAGATGATTTCCTTGTTGCTTTGTATGTTCCTCCCCCACGGTATAACCCCTGCTTTCACTGTATTTGATGTTGGTATAATTTGTGGAGGAGAAGGGAAAAAACAAATTATTTAAATAGGCATACAGGTGGACCCATTGCAACAATGAGATGTACAAAATGTTATGTTGAAAAACGAACTTTACAACTTTGGCGCCAAGGGGTGGGGGTTGGGGATGTGTGGGAGGGAGATAGGATGGGATGGTAAGGGGAAACAAAGGAGGAGGCAACAATGCTTGATGAGAAATGTATTCATTACCTTGCTCATGTAATTGTAACCCCTCTGTATGGTATTTTCACAATAAAAAACAAAAAAAAAAAAGATGAACTTTTTAAATTAGAAAGACAGATTAGTACCCAGTGGTGGTTATAGTAAGATGCTTTATATTGATAGTTGAAAAATATTGTAATAGCATCCTAATGAGAAATACTAAGTTGTGCGTTCTTGAGAGTTTGAGGAGGAATGGGTTGAGTAATCAAAGGAATTAGAAGGTCTGGGTTGAGGCTATACCTGATTGAAGGAAGACCATTGGCAAAAGACAAAAATGCCAAACACTTCAATGAAACTAATCTCTAAAAAAAAGAGGTTACATAAGAGAAAAAAATAAGATTGAGACTCGAATAATTTAATTTTAGACATTTCAAATAAAAATTAAACTGAGCTAAAATGTCAATAAGAAATACTGTAGATGTATTCCTTTCTTTCTAGTTCTGAGATCTAAATGTCTGACACTAGCTTTTATACACAGATGAACTTGTTATGATAATTTATACACACACACACACACACACACACACACACACACACACACACACACACACACACACACACACACACACACACACACACACACACACATATATATTGTTTAACCAGAGGGGAACATCAAGTGGTAAGAAATTTTGAGATACAGTATCAACTTTTGAAACTTTAAGTGCTATGCATGTTTTTCTGAGGCCATTACTTAGCTACTATTAAACATTTTTTAAATTAATGATTGGGGTGATGAACCAAAGTGTATCTTTATTAAATTTGCTGATGACACCGATTTGGTAGGACAATTAGCACATTTAAAAGCTGGTTTGAAATTCCAAATGACCTTGATGAGTTGGAGAGGTGCCTGGATATAAACAAGATGAAACTGATTAAGTTCATGTGCCATAATTCATTCAGTCTATTTCTCATTCACAGTAGCCAAACCACTATGCAACTCTGTTGTGAACTTTTAATGACAATGCTTTGAACCATCTGTCTTCATTGTACTGCAGTCACAGCAAAAGTGAAGTCAAGATTTTGGGGCATCCAGCTGGCTTTAAACCAAAGTTGTTAGACTAATCGAAGTGATTTCACTGCTAAGCATCTGTAAGACTCCAGCACTCAGGTTTAATCACTCAGCCAAAATCACATGGGTCAGGTCATTCTTTTTTCCCCACCCTGGGCTGGAAATATCAACCAAAAAATCTGTATGTTGAAGAAGCAAATGTCATGTCACTAGTCACTCATGTACATAAAAGCAAAAGGAAATAGGATTGAGGTTCAGCTCAGTGGGAGAGCCAATTGTCTAAGCCTTAGAAACTCATGGATTGGACCCTCAGTACCATCTAAATCTAAAAAAATAGTAACTCACAAAGAAATATTTAATTACAAAGTGACATTATGCTACATTAGAAACAGTTTTTGAGGATTTTTTTATAGCTGACTTATTTCTTCAAGATGCTTGAAAATGCATATGTGACTACTGTAGTTTAAGAAGTAAACATAAAGCCAGTTGCCAGTGTTTCACACCTACTAATTCTAGCTACTGAGATCTGAGGATCATGATTTGAAGCTGGCCCAGGCTGCATGGGGCATGAGACTCTCAACTCAAATTAACCACTCAAAATTTGGAAGTGGCACTGTTCCTTAAAATGATAGAGTGCTAGCCTTAGGCTCAAAGACATCTCCCAGGCCCTAAGTTCAAGCCTCACAACATACAACAACAACAACAACAACAACAACAGAAGTAGGCATGAATAAAAGAAAATAAAAATTTACTGCAAAAGTAACAATGATGTTGACACTTTGTTATTTAAATTTTAAGGTCATGGTATATAATAAACATCTTACATAAAATTTAAATTATGAAGACATAACATTTTAACAAATTTTCAGAAGTGTGTCAGTAGTCTGATACTCATCCATCTTTTATTTCCTGTAGCCAATTTATCTAAAGTTAAGAAGAAAAAAAATCTAAGAAAGGTAGGGTTGAGGGTGAGGGTGAGGGTTAAAATATGCATGAACTACAGGAAGAATGCAGGCTGGGTAATCAAGATTTGAGACTAAGCCCAGGGAAAATGTGTAAAATCCTATGGTAAAATAATTTCAAGGCCAAGTGAGATGAAAGTGTCCTCAACTGGTAGAGTGTCTGCCTACTAAGTACAAGGCCCAGAGTTCAAATGCCAGTACAAGCCTCCTCTCCCAAATGTTTGTGTGTGCGTGTGTGTGTATGTGTGTGTGAGAGAGAAGAGAGAGAGAGAGAGAGAGAGAGAGAGAGAGAGAGAGAGAGAGAGAGAGAGAGAGAGAGAGGGAGGGAGGGAGGGAGGGAGAGAGGGGGAGAGAGAGAGAGAAAGGGAGACTGTTTTGTATAAAGAATACATACTGAATGAATATATATGTCTGCCTGTGGGGATGTCTGTGTGTGTGTTACTGGGGCTTAAACCCTTACCTTGCATATTCATGTAGTTTTTTGAGGCACATCTCAACTTCTGGCTTTTATCTGGTTAATTGGATCCTCACATCTCATATCTTAGCCTTCCTAGGGGGTAAGGATTATAGGTGTGAACCCAGATCCCAAATGAATATTTTTTGGTTCATCAAATTATATGTTGAAAACAAAGTAACATGTTGAAAGGAAATCATTCGAAAACAAATCCAGAGGGGGGAAATGGTTAATTAATAGTTAGTTAAAATAGGCCCTACACAACTCTATTCTAAGTTTTCTGAAATATGCCCATTGTCACTATTTCTTTCCTATGTACTTGGCATGCAGGAAAACCTATGTTTGCATGCTATAATATATCTGTATACATCCAGAAAAATCATAGCTTCCTCAGCTCCCATGTGTTAAATGTGTACAAATAAAGTACTTTTAACAATAAAACAATTAAGTTGATCAGATTTTGAGAAGTTATATGACAGTGAGGATGTGTTTTACAATGTCTGCCTTTCAGAAATGATACATTATTTGAGTAGTTTTGCTCCTCATAATTGCATCAAATGTTTAATTATATTATTTATACTTTTCTAAATCTAAAAGTATTAAAATGTACTGGGATACAATTTTTGAGCTATAAAAAATCTTCTAAAAGCCTAATGTACATTACTATAAATGATTTCTATCTTTCCTATCTTGTTTTACTGAGATTATAAATGATTTTCTTTCTCTTATTTTTCTCTCTTAATAAAGGAAGATAGACAACATAATAAACTAGCACAGCTAGGAAAACAATAACAACTAAAAACAATAATTCAATGTGGGATGATATTACCAAAGTGTAACTCCTAAGTGTATAGAGTAAACATCACTGTTTTTAACACTATGAAAACAAGCAGTCATGTTTCCTTATCTCCTAATAATAAGTTTCATCAACATCCTGAAAGGAGGGCTGGGATGTAGCTCAGTGGCAAAAGCACTTGCCTAGTAAGTGCAACGTCCTGGGTTCGATCCCCAGTACCAAAAAAAAAAAAAAAAAAAAAAAAAAAGACAAAAAACATCCTGAAAGGGACACATTTTTTTTTCTGCTTTGAGAAAGATAATTTGGTAGTACTGTCATAAAAATCAAATTTCCATCACAGTATCAGACTTTGTCACAAAATTTAAAGCACCATTTCCCATGAGACAAATGGAAATCCACTGTCAGGTTCTGTGTGTTTTCCTCCCCAGCTTTCTGTGATGCACTGACCCCAGGGAAATAGATACACTCTACTCAAAAGATTTACTCTAAACTAATAAATACCATCCTAGAATGGTCAAATGCAAAGCATTCTTTTATCCTTTTTCTGTTATTTTGTTTTTTCTCTATACCTGATTCATAAAATCTATGATATATTTGATGATATTGGAATGATTTAAAAAACATTTTAAGATGAAATTGTGGGCTTCAAAAATGCAAATGTCTTACAATATCAGCTAAGATTATTTAAATGATTTGCATCAAATAGTTACTCATTTTGGAAATCTTTTCACAAAACATAGTTTTACATCCATAAGTACTCCTTTGCTACAGAGTCCAAACTTCATTTTAATATCAAAGCTGAGATATTTGCTATGTACTTGCTCTTACATTTCATCTCCTGCATCTTTCTTCTTCCCATTTAATGAGCTGTGAGCTCCAGGAATCAATGACAATCCTCCAAGCAACAAACATGCTGTATCAAACCGGTGTTGCTTGGTTTGGAAGGCTTTTGATAGTACCTTCACGAAGCTGTCAATACCTTCAGATCGCTTCAGGATGATAGACATATTTAAGTAGCCAATTTATTTAAGAATTATGCAAGCTGTGCACTGGTGGCTCACAACTGTATTTCTAGCTATTCAGGAGGCTCATGGTTTGAAGCCATCCTGGGCAGGAATGTCCATGAAACTTTTAGCTCCAATTAACCACTAGAAAACCGGAAGTGGAGATGTGGCTCAAATGGTAGAGCTCTGAAAGATTAAAAAAAAAAGAAGGAAGGAAAGAAGGAAGGGAGGGAAGAAAGAAGGTAGGGAGAGAGGAAGGTAGGAAGGAAGGAAAGAGGGAGGGAGGGAGGGAGGGAGGAAAGGAAGGAAGAAAGGAAGGAAGGAAGGAAGCAAAGTAGTTAGGTTAGAATTCAAATAATCTATAATTCTAAACATGTTTGTAATACACCCATTCCAATGGTTTACAGGATCAAGGAAGGAAAAGATACTAGACACATGAAGAAATGTTCAACATCCCTAGCCATAAAAGAAATGCAAATAAAAACAACATTGAGATATCACCTCACTCCAGTTAGAACAGCAAAAATCAAGAACTCTAACAACAACAGATGCTGGAGGGCATGTGGACAGAAAGGAACCTTACTTCATTGTTGGTGGGAATGTAAACTTGTTCAACCACTTTGGAAAGCAGTATGGAGGTTCCTCAAAAGACTTCACATAGATCTCCCCTATGATCCAGCAATCCCACTTTTGGGCATTTACCCAAATGTTTACAAACAAGATCACACTAAAGCTACCAGCACAACTATGTTTATTGCAGCATTATTTACCATAGCTAAGATATGGAACCAACCCAGATGCCCCTCAGTAGATGAATGGATCAAGAAAATGTGGTAGATATACACAATGGAATTCTATGCCTCCTTCAGAAAGAATGACATTTCCCCATTTGTTAGGAAATGGAAAGGTTTGGAAAAAATTATATTAAGTGAAGTAAGCCAGGCCCAAAGAAGCATAGGTCCCATGGTTTCCCTTATTTGCAATATCTAGTATAGGTATGAGTCAAGCGGAAAAGGTCAGATAATGTGATGTTAGGAAAATGAACCCTTAAATATGTATTTTAATGTCTTCGTTTCTTTCATGCATGTGTTTCTAACACATTTATAAGATTATTTCTTTGTTGCTTTGTATGTCCCTCCCCCACAGTGTAACCCCTGCTTTCACTATATTTGATGTCAGTATAACATGTGGAGGAGATGGGGACAAACAAGTCGTTTAAGGATTCAGGTGCACCTGTTGCAACAATGAGAAGTACAAAATGTCATGTCAAAACCAACTTTACAATGTCGGTGTGGGGGGGGGGAGGGGGGTATAATTGGGTGGGGGGAGGGGGGAGGCTGGGAAGGGATGTGAAGGGTAAACAAAGGAAGAGGCTGCAATGCTTGGTAAGAAATGTATGCATTATCCTGCCCATGTAATTTTAGCCCCTCTGTACAGTATGTTCTCAAATAAAATAAAATAAAATTAAAAAAAAAAAAAGATACTAGCACAGTTAGAGGACAGGCTTTCAAATCTGACTTACAGTAAAACACCAATTCCCAAAGGCCAGAGAGCAGGGCCCTTGAAGGCTTCTGCTCCAGTGAACTACCTCACTATTGTTAACCTAATGATAGCCTGAGGCTTTCCCAGAACCTGAGGGAGGCATTTTAATTAAACTCATTACTTTAACAGGCTGAGAAAAAGCCTGACTTCTTGTGTAACTCTGTAACAAATTTTTCAGTTTCCTGCCAATGCTGTCCTTGTAACCAATTAAGTTGCTTTTACAGCCTGCTTCTGTTTTGAACCTGTAATTCTGCCCCCTAATCTTGCAGACCTAGATCTCTGCACCCATTCTGCCTTTGTGAAACTTGTTCTTTTTTTGGGGGGGGGGATCCCGTTGTGGGGCCTGAACTCTGGGCCTGGGTGCTGTCCCTCAACTCTTCAGCTCAAGGGTATCACTCTACCACTTGAGCCACAGCGCCACTTCTGGCTTTTTTCTTATGTGGTACAGAGGAATTGAACCCAGGGCCTCATGCATGCAAGGCAAACACTCTACCACTGAGCCACCTTCCCCAGCCCATCTTCTCTATTCTTGAAATATACTGTTACATTGAAGAGTTCTTCCTGCTAACACAGCTATGGGATGGATCCTGAAAATGTCATTTGAACCCAGGGTTGGTTAATGATGTCTCTTTTATGCTTCTAGATGCTTAAGAAATCTACAAGTAACTTCTTATCACATAAGGCTTAGGAAGCAAATTTCTAAAAGTTTGACCTTTCAGAACCCTGAAGGACAGAAGGTTATTATCCTAGAGACTGAGAGCTGGGCAGATGGATTTGCTGCACTTAATCCCTTTGTTGCACTTAATTCTGGCTCAAATCCTAGTTTATTTCCTAGCTTGGTGCTCTTAATCTTAGCTACTCAGGAGCTGGACCTCTGCTTCTGGACCTCTGCCTTTAGTTCAGGGACCATGCACTGGCCATGGTCAGCCCTGCCAGTGTACTGGCATAGGTGACTTTGCCAAGATTTGTCGTAGGCCTCTCCAGCCCTTATGTCAGAGGTCTACATAAGCACACATTTTCCACTATTTATTTTTTTTTACTTTGCTCTCTGTTTTGTTTTGCTTTGTGCCACTGCAGGAGCTTGAACTCAGAGCATTGTCCTTTCATTTCTCCTGAAAGCCAGTACTTAACCATTGAACCACAGCTTCACTTCAGGCCTTTTTGTAGTTCATGGGAGGTAAGTGTCTCATGAACTTTCCTGTCCAGGCTGATTCCTAGTGGTGATCCTAAGCTCTCCTACCCCACCCCTGAAGAGCTAAAATGACAGGTAAAAGCCCCTGGGGCCAGGTGCTGGTGGCTCACACCTGTAATCCTAGCTACTCAGGAGGCTGAGTTCTGAGGATCTCGGTTCAAAGCCAGCCTGGACAAGAAAGTCTGCGGGATTCTTATATCCAGGTAACCATCAGAAAACCAGAAGTGGCTCAAGTGGTAGAGCACTAGCCTGGAGCTGAAGAGCTGAGGGACAGCTCCTAGGCCCAGAGTTCAAGCCTCATGACTGACAAAAAGAAAAAAAAAGCCCCTGAGGCCTGGCTGTCTTGTCTATGTTCATCAATATGTCTGTCTCTTTACATAACCATTAACCAATGTAACTTTGAAATTCATCTTACAAGTTTCATTTCATAGATATTTAGTAGAATTCATCAAGAAGTCAAATGTGGACCACAGTTCTTCTATTTTTAAAAGGATATCATGCATTAGTAATCAAAGACATACAGATGTTCTGAAATTTCTGAAGTCAGTTTTTGTAACCTCTAGACATTTTCCCATGGTGTTTAATGTTTGGAGCTATTGGTATTGTTTGTAGGATACCCAATGATGGTATGTCGTTCTTCATTCCTGTTCTTCATACTAGTTTTTCTTAATGCCTTTCTCCTTTTCGATAATGAGCTTATCTTTTTTTTTTTTTTCAAAATCCTTAGTATTTTTATTAGGTCTGTGAATGTTGCACGATCTCAGTGTATTTATTTTATTTTATTTTTTCTGGGTCTTCAATTCTTTTTTTTTAATTTTAATTTTTATTTTTTGTGAACATACTCTACAGAGGGGTTACAATTACATGGGCAAGATAATGAGTACATTTCTTATCAAGCATTGCAGCCTCCTCTTTGTTTTCCCTTTACATCCCTTCCTAGCCTCCCCCCACCCCTCCACCCAATCCCCCCCACACACACCAAAGTTGTAAAGTTCATTTTTGACATGACAACTTGTACTTCTCATAATTGCATCGGGTCCACCTGTATCCTTAAATGACTTGTGTTTCCCCATCTCCTCCACAAATTATACTGACATCAAATATAGTGAAAGCAGGGGTTATACTGTGGGGGAGGGATATACAAAGCTACAAAGAAATAATCTTATAAATGAGTTAGAAACAAATGCATGAAAGAAAAAAACATTTGAATACATATCTAAGGGTTCATTTTCCTAACATCACATTATCTGACCTTTCCTGCTTGACTCATACATATACTAGATATTGCAAATAAGGGAAACCATGGGACCTATGTTTCTTTGGGCTTGGCTTACTTCACTTAATATAATTATTTCCAAGCCTTTATAGGAGAAACCCTAGGCCTCCTTGGCTCAGGCCGAAATTTTCTTAATAGAGAACTGGAAACACAACAAATCAAAGAAAGTTTGGACAAATGGGATTGCAAGAAGTTGCAGAGCTTCTTCATGGCAAAGGACATAGCTAGCAAAATCAATAGAAAGCCCACAGATTGGGAGAAGATCTTCACTAGCCATACAATGGACAAGGGTCTCATATCTAAAATATAGTTAGAACTCAAAAAATTAAATCCCCAAACAACAAATCCTCAAAGAAACAACTGCCCAATAAATAAGTAGGCTAAAGACTTGAAGGGAAACTTCTCTGAAGAAGAAAGAAGCATGGCCAATAGACACATGAAGAAATGCTCAACCTCCCTAGCCATAAAAGAAATCCAAATCAAAACAACATTGAGATACCACCTCACCACAGTTACAATGGCTATAAGAACTCTAACAACAACAGATGCTGGAGGGGATGTGGACAGAAGGGAACCTTACTTGATTGTTAGTGGAAGTGTAAACATGTTCAACCACTTTGGAAAGCAGTATGGAGGTTCCTGAAAAGACTTCACATAGAACTCCCCTATGACCCAGCAACCCCACTTTTACAAACAAGAGCTTATCTTAAGCCTTGCTAACTATTTACTCCACCTCTCGATCCCCACCACCTGCCTAACTAGGGCTTGAACTTATGACCTGAGTGCTGTCCCTCAGCTTACTCATTCAAGGATAACACTCTACCCCTTGGCCCACAGCTCCAATTCAAGCTTTCTGTGGTTAATTAGATATGAGTCTCATAGATTTTCCTGCTCAGTCTGGTGTCATACATGTCATATCTTAGCCTCCTGAGTATCTAAGATTGCAGGCATGAGCCACTGCCACCCAGTTACAAAGTCCTATTCATGACAGTGCCCATATAGAGATGTTGTTTAAACAACCGCAGATGGGAGCCGTTAAGTCTGAAACTTCAGGTGTTCATTGGGAATGATCCCTCATGCAGTGGACATGGGGATCTGGCCCTACTCATTGCCTCAAATCCCAGACCCAATGGGCAGCAAGAGGCTTGGGAGTTTACCACTGAAGTCACAAGTGTCTGTGTGAGAAGCCCTATGTGTTCCTGGCTTGTGCAGTTCCTGAGGTGTGAAGGGGAAGTAGACCCAGAATGTGGAAAGGAGTTAAACATGCTGTGGCCAGGCATGTGATCCTGGGATGGACACAGGGTCAGTAAGTCCAGTGGACACAACCTGAATGTCCTTAGCATGGCTGTTGGGCACGGTCTATGGTACCAAACTGTCAGCTGACAGCACTGTCCCCTCAGAAGTGTGGCCCAAGGAACACAACTCAGGAAGAGTAGGGATGGAATGGAGCTATTCCCAGGATGCCAGATGGTGTCTTGGAGGCTGAGGTATGTCCATGAATCATGGGTGGCCACTCAGCTGCACACAGGCATGCCCTAGCAAAGCACTTGCCACTATCCCTCCCACCATTGTTACTCCTCTTTTCCTTTCCCAATTGAAGGTGTTATACCCAAGTCCTAGAGATCCTCCAACAACCACTGAGAGACCAGGCAACCCGAACTGCAAAATGCAAGGTTTATTCAACAAGCCAAGGCTTGGGCCTCGTCCCATACCCGCAGAAGGCAAAAAACACAAAATTACAGCAATGCTATGGTTTAGGGACAAGTTCGATTGTGATCGGTCAGGGACCAGGTGTCTGCTTGAACCATCAAGGCAGACAACTCTTGTGGTTAATCTTCTGCTGACTGGGTCGCGAAACCATCTTGTTCTTGGGTGTTCTGCAATCTTTAAAAAACAGTTCTCAAAAATTTTGCACAAACATGTTATTATTCAGCTCATTTTTGCAACCTTTGCAACATTAACTCAGAACAGGAATTAGAGACTGACACAAGTCAACTTTAGAAGCTGTCACAATATGGCTTTAGTTTGGTTCTTACATTCCCCCCTTGAGTTTTGGCACAGTTATCAATCTTGATGACATTACATCTCAGTTTCAACATCAGATGTGTTTACAGGAGTATAGGTGTGTTGTACCATTAATTGTATTGTAACAATCTGTTTAGCAAGCAAGGCCCAACAGTAAGCAATAGCAGTAATATAAGCAAGGGTCCAATTAATGTAGAAATTAAGGTAGTTAACTAAGGAGAAAAATTAAACCATGATTCAAACGATCCTTGTCCAGCCTCTTACTTTTTCTTTCATTCTTCTAATCCTTCCCTAACTTTTGCCATGTTATTTTTTACTACCCCTGAGTGATTTACATAAAAACAGCATTCTTCTCCTAATGCAACTCATAGTCCACCTTGTTGTAAAAATAGTAAGTCTAGTCCTCTTCTATTCTGTAAGGCCACCTCTGTTAAAGAGGTTAAAGAATCTTGCAAGTGGGAAATTGAGCTTTCTATTCTTTTAATCTCATCTACTGATTCCCTCATGGCTGAATAATGCTGTTCCTGTCTTGTTAAAGCCGCTATTCCTGATCCTAACCCTCCAATGCTTGCACCTAACAGCAGGCTAATTGTAATAGCTGTGAAAGGCTCTCATTTATATCTATCTTTCTTAAATTTTGGAGCTTCATATAAACCTAAAAATTCCTCATTACTATGGTAAAAAAAAAGTCTTGGTAACAATCTTATCATCACACAATATTCCCCTGCATTCATTATAACTTATATGCACACAACTAGTTAGTCCAGATTGATTATACACCCACCATGTATTGCTAGGAGGGATCAAATATTTCATCTGTTCATTCCCCTTCTCAGGCTGTTTTATGATTTTGTTGGTTATCCAGTTCATATCCTGAGGTACTTCACCTATGCAGATCCCTTGACCTGTAACTCAGCCCATTGTTAATCCAACTTGACTAGTCCATCTGCACTCATTTTGGTTCACAGACCTCGTTACATTACCTACCACTGCTATCCCCTCATAATAAGGTGGAACAGTGTCATAGCATAGCCAACAAGAGTTAGTTAATTCTGAGGTAGAGGCATTTAATAATGCAAAGGAACCTATAACCAATTCTATTCGTGGATTTTTAGGCAATGCTAGTACTAGGTCCACTGGTTCTACTTTTCTGGGGGTGGCTGCCCTACTAATGTAGTGTGTTACTCTGTAACTATAGGGTAGTTACGTTTTCAGGTTGGGGTGGTGCAGGTGGGGCTTTCTCAGGCCGAATAGGCTGAATAACCTGGTTAGGGCCCACTGGGGCGATTCTAATGACTTCTTGTCTAAGGTTTATTCTGAAAATTAATCATGGTCATAATCATCCTTATGTAGCCTCAGTCCCCATGTCCTTCCTTGGGCCCAACCAAAATTGTTTCCCTTTCTCAGTAAACGTAATAGTTAGAGGATTACACCGGAATTCTTTGCACGGTCCATCTAGAATTGCTCCACAATTTTTTTCACCCTGATAGGTCCATTTTCTAGCCATAGTAATAAGGTCCCAGTTAGAGGACGGCTTCCAATGTCCATCTCCTGTGGTTTCACAACCCCATTCTTTGCAAAAATAGTCTTGTTCATAACCACACCTTTTTGCAAGATCTGGGCTCCTCCCATCCCTAGGACAGACATAGATAGGCCATCTCCCTAAGTAATATCTTCTGGCTGGGGTTGCACATCCTCCTGGCCTGTTGTCTAGTCCATGTGAGTTACAATGTCTTTTTGTTGCTGTACGAGTTGTTTGGCCATTGCATTCAGGCAGTTTGCTAGGGTCATAATGGTAGGGAATATCCCAACTCCCAATTGCTAAATCACATAAGTCTATTGTTAAGTCTGGCCACCAGGTATTAAGTGGGGCTTCTGTTGTTGCCACAGGGATAGGTTTGCCCATTTAGGATTCACCAGCCAACATAGTTGGTAAGGGGCAGAAGGGTTAATTCCCTTTACCACAGTGCTTATCAATAGTAGAATCAGTCCTTGGACAATCTTCTGATCTTCAATTTTAGTGGGTTGCTTGGGTGAGGCACACCCTCCATGCTGACACTGAAGATGCTGCTGGTCCTCCTCCTCAGGATTGAAGGGATCAGCTGGCTTGGCATGGGTGTGGTGGATCCATGCAGTTACTCCGTCCACCTTTAAAGCTGTAGGAGTGGTCAGAATCACCATGTATGGCCCTTTCCACCTGGGCTCCAGTGTCCTTGGGTGATGCCTTCTGACCAGGACTCAGTCCCCAGGCCTGAAAGAGTGAGGAGTGGGTATAGAAGCAGATTCATAAATGGCTTTTATCTTAGGACAGATTTCTCCTTGCACCTTCTGCAAGGACGGAACAGTGGTTATTAAGTCTCCATTACCTAGCTCAGCCAATAATTCTGATTGGAGACTAAGGATCATTGGAGGTGGATTGCCAATCATGATCTCAAAGGGAGTCAATCCTAACTGGTAAGGAGAGTTCCTAACTCTGAACAGGGCCAAGGGAGGAAGGGTCACCCAGTCTGCGCCAGTCTCCAAGGCTAATTTAGTCAAGGTCTCTTTTAGTGTCCGATTCATTCTTTCAACCTGTCCTGAACTCTGGGGTCTATAAGCACAGTGCAATTTCCAATCTGTCCCCAGTGCAGTGGCTATTCCCTGACTTACCTTGGATACAAAGGCTGTTCCATTGTCCGACCGTATTACTGCAGGAAACCCATATCTTGGGAGAATTTCCTCTACAATCTTCTTGGTCACTATTCCCGCAGTCTCTTGCTTGGTTCGGAAAGCCTCAGTCCATCCTGAAAAGATGTCTACAAACACTAGTAAATACTTATAACCAAACTTTCCTTTCTTAAGTTCAGTGAAAGCCACTTCCCTGGCCTAGTCACCCTTATTCGGCTTCCATTAACTTCCTCTCCCCTTCTGGCATTAGTTAGCTGACATGCTCTACATTTTTTAACAATGTCTTCTATTAGTCCATTTCCTTCTCTTATCTTGATTTTCGAGCCTCTTAGCAAGTCCTGCATCCTCCTGGTTCCCATGTGTGAGGCATGGAGAATTCTTTTTAACATCTGTAGTCCTAGAACTCGGAGAATTAAAAATTTTGCGTGAGCTAGGTGCCACCATCCATCTAGTTTTGGGGCCATAGGAAGGAAGTTTTGATGCCCATTCCTCTGCCTTTACTGGTAGCATTCTAGGTCCAGGATGTATGTGTCTGGCCACCAAGGTGATTAATTTTCCAGCTGCTGCTTGTCTAGCAGTCTGATCGGCCAATCTGTTGCCTTTCGCTGTGTTGGTGTCCCCTTTTTGATGCCCTGGACAGTGCATGATGGCCAGCTGTACTGGCTCCCACACAACTCTAAGCAGTCCCAAAAATCTCTTCCTTATTTTTAATAGATTTTCCCTCTGCTTTTAGCAGGCCTCTTTCTTGATATATAGTTCCCTGTATATGGGTTGTTGCAAAAGCATACCGACTGTCTGTGTAGACATTCATTCTTTTCCGTCCAGCCACGTTTAAGGCTTTTGTTAATGCTACTAGCTCCACTCACTGGGCTGAGGTCCCTCTGGGCAATGCTTCGGCCCATACTGCCTGATCTTCCGTGGTCACTGCAGCTCCCGCATATCTGTGTCCATCCCTGATGAAACTGCTTCCATCGGTGTACCGGGTCAGGTCAGGATTCTGCAGTGGTTGGTCTTGTAGGTCTGCTCTGGTCCCATGGACATGAGCTAGTATTTCCTCACATTGATGTAGCGGCTGCTCGTAGTCAGGATCTTGCAGTAGAGTAGCTGGGTTGAGGGAAGTTGGCATGCAAAAGGTTAAGTGTCCTGAGTTGAGCAGGAAAGCCTGATAATGGGTCATCGTCTCATTGCTTACCCATCTATCAGGTGGTTGCTTAAGAACTCCTTCCAGAGCATGGGGAGTGGCCACAGTCAGGGGCTGTCCCAGCGTTATTTTTGTGGCATCTTTAACCAGGAGAGCCACTGCTGTTATTATTCTTAAGCATGGTGGCCATCCAGTTGCCACAGTGTCCAGCCTTTTTGATAAATAGGATACAGGCCTTTTCCATGGTCCCAGCTTCTGGGTTAGCACTCCCTTAGCCACTCCCTCCTTTTCATCCACAAAAAAGGGTAAAAGGTTTATATACATCTGGCAAGGCCAATGCTAGGGCCTGCAAGAGGAGTCGTTTCCGAAGTTCAAAGGCCTGCTGTTGTGCATCAATCCAAATAAAGTTATTTTCTTTTAGTTTTGTGGCCTCATACAGGGGATGGGCTATTTCTGCAAAGCCTGGTATCCAGTCTGCAGAATCCTGCAGTCCCCAGAAACTCCCTCACTTGCTTTGGAGTTTTTGGAGAGGGTATCTTTAACACAGTCTCTTTCCTTGCCTCAGTCAGCCACCTCTGCCCATCTCTGAGGATATATCCCAAATACTGTATTTCTGGTTTACAAAGCTGGGCTTTCTTAGCCGATGCCCGATACCCCAGCCCTTCCAGAGTTTGTAACAGATTGGCAGTTCCTTCTCTGCATTCTAATTTGGTCTTAGTGGCTATCAGTAGATCATCAACATACTGCAACAGACTCACCCCTGGGTTCCTTTCCCGATACTCATGTAGGTTTTCATGAAGTGCTTCATCAGAGTAGGGAAATTTTTGAATCCCTGGGGAAGTCTAGTCCAGATTAGCTGTCCACTGATGCCTCCCTCAGGATCATACCACTCAAATGCAAACAATACCTGTCTTTTCAGGGCCAGGGGAAGGCTGAAAAAGGCATCTTTTAAGTCCAGGACTGAATACCATTTCCTATCCAGAGGTAAGGAACTCAGCAAAGTATAAGGATTTGGCACAGTTGAATGAATGTCCATTACTCTTTTATTTACTTCTCTCATGTCCTGAACTGGCCTATAATTGGAGCTGTTGGGCTTCTGAACGCGCAGTAAAGGTGTGTTTCTGGCTGATTGCGTCTGTATGACTCCTTTTATCAACCTGCGTATATGTGGAATTATGACTTTTCAGGCATCAATGGACATAGGATACTGCTTTATTTAAACTGGGTCTGCTCCTGATTTCAGCACTTTGGGGGACTCTGTATGACATCTGGATAAGGACTAAATCTAGAACTCATTTGAGCAAATCTGTTCTGATTCTGGAGGTGTCCAGAGGTCAGACTACAGATGAATGCCCACCATTATGAATATTATCCATGTTGACCCCATTATCATTGGACTGCAAATATAATATCCAGTGCCTCAGGCAAATGGAAATCTCTTGGAGGAGTGGTCAGTTGGAGCCTCCTATTTTCCCCCAAACACTCATCATTTTGGTCATCCCAACATGTGAGAATAAATGTGCTCATTTATTCTACAATTCGATCTGAAATAGCTATTACCTGCCAGGATCCAGACTCCATTCCCGTATCCTCCTCCTTGCCTCCATGACATGAATCTCTTCTTGTGTAAAACTGCCTCTCTGTGCCTGTATGGAAATTGGAGATTGTAAGGGTTTATGTATAAAACTTAAAGGGGTGAAAGGATCCAAGAGTTGGCATATAAAACACAATTGTTAGGCATCAGTGGCTAACATCTGTAATCCTAGCTATGCAGGAGGCAGAGATATTGAGGGTCATGGTTCAAAGCCAGTCTAAGCCAAAAATTAGAGAGAATCTTATCTCCAATGCACCAACACAAAGATAGAAGTAGAGGTCTGCCTTAAGTGGTAGAACACCAGCTTTGAGCAAAAGAGCTAAAGGACAGTAAGCAGACCCTGAGATCAAGCTCCAGGATCAGCAAAAAAAAGGTTGAAAAATTTCATAATAAAAAATACTTGGGGGAAAAAAGAAGAAAAACCATTCCACACGTCTTCCCTAACTTAGGGGAGTTGTGCCCCAAACCATGCTGACAATTGATTCTGAAGCATGAATAAAAACAAGAACTCAGAGTAGATAAGGAAACCTGAGGTTGCTGAGACTCTAGCATTTCTTTCCTTCTGTCTTATTTTTTTTGTCATCGTGGGGTTTCAACTCTGAACCTGGGTGCTGTCCCTCAGCTTTTCAGCTCAAGGCAAGCGCTCTACCACTTGAGCCACAGCACCACTTCTGGTTTTCTGAGTAGTTTATTGGAGATAAGAGTCTCAAGGACTTTCCTGCCTGGGCTGGCTTTGAACTGAGATCCTCAGATCTCAGCCACCTGAGTAGCTAGGATTACAGGTGTGAACCACCAGCGCTGGGCTTCGCATTTTTTTCTAATTGGAATACCAAAGCAGAGATAGCCACATTTTCTAGCAAGATATGAGAAATTGTTTTCTGCAGAACCCAAACATCTCACAGAGAAAAGACTTCAAGAAGAAAATACCCCTCAGAATTCTCCTAAGTCAGCCCAACCAATCATCATAAAATGCAAACATACATGCACACAAAAAGGTCTGGATGAACCCTGTCATTGGTACCCATGCTTAAATGAAAGCAGACAACCAAAGAAGATTGATGTAAGAGAAAAGAACGACAACAGAAAAAGAGAAGATAGGAAACATACTTTGGAGGTGTCAGAGGTGAGAGGAGAGAGGAACAAATGCTATTCAGGAAGATGAAAAACTGAAAGAGAAAAACAAAATCTGTCCTTAGCCTGTGAGAGAGAGCAGCCAGAGACACTGAATCCATAAAGTTAAAATATGATTCTATTAAAAGAGTCATAACAAAGCTGAAAGAACTCTTGGAAAATAAGGATGTGATTGGAGAAATAAAAACCTAAGGATCATAAGACAGAGTAGAAGATAATCTATCAAATATAAATACATAAAAGACTAAACAATGGATAACAAGGAAGAAAATACTAGAAACACAGATAATCCATCCAGAAATTCCAGCACCTGTGTAACAGGAAGTCTGATACAGAAATGAGGGAAGAATAGAAAGGCAGTAATCACAGAATATTTTCTAATTCTTTCCTATAAGGAAATAACCTGAGTTTCCACAGTGAGAGGCTCAGCACAAGCTGAGCTATAATTACAAGCTCACGCCTGTAATCCTAGGTACTCAGGAGGCTGAGATCTGAGGATCATTGTTCAAAGCCAACCTAGTCAGCAAAGTCCCTGTCAGCCTCTTATCTCTAAAACTCAAAAACCCAGAAGTGGTGCTGTGGCTCAAGTGGTAGAGCACTAGCTGTGAGCACAAAAAGGTTCTGGGACAGTGTCCAGGCCCTGAGCTCAAGCCCCACAACAGACAACAACAAAAACAAAGATCAGTACAGGATAAAACAGGCTTAAGTCAAGGCTAGTGCTCAACAATCAATGATCAAAGAAATTTCTCATTTCTCCAGATGAAGAACAAAAGATACAAATGTTGTTTTTGGTGGTGATGGTATTTTTGCTTTTTTTTTTTTTCTTCTGTGAGGTGAGTAAAGAAAGGACCAGAAAGGGAGGAAAGGAGAATAAACAAATGGACTCATGCAATTCAGTAGACACTATCTGGAAAATGACATATAACTTGTGGGGAGGGATGGGAGGGGGAAACAGGGAAAGTAAAGGAAGGGGTGACAGTGTCCAAAAGAAGAAATGTACTCATTACTTGACTTATGAAATGGTAGACCCTCTGTACAACACATTAAAGTTATATTAAAATATATCAACAATAAATTACATTAAATTATATTTAAATTTTTGTATTAAAATTTAAATTATATTAAAATTAAAATCATATTTGAAAAGCTAAAAATTCCCCTAGAGAAAAAAAAAACACTTGAATACATACCAATGCTCACTCAATAGAACTTCATGAAACTTTAAAGAAAATGAAACCAGTCCTTTTAAATGAGAAGAGAAAATAATTTTATAACCCAGAGTCCTCTTCCCAAGTTAAAGGTCAATGAAGTGCAGAGATTAAATCAGTGTTATTTCAGAAAACAGTTTTCCTTTCAATGTTTGTTCCTGTGGTGTCTATTCTGAGAAAACTCCCAAAAGAAGCTCTTCACTATGGTCAATAGACACATGAAGAAATGCTCAATTTCTCTAGCCATAAAAGAAGTGTTAATCAAAACAACATTGAGATTCCACCTCACCCCACTTAGAATGGCTAGAATCAAGAAAACCAGTAACAACAGATGTTGGAGGTGATGTGGACAGAAGGGAAGCCCATTGCATTATTAGTGAGAGTGGAAACTTGTTCAACAACTTTTGGAAAGTAGTATGGAAGTTCCTCAAAAGACTCCACATAAAGCTCCCCTATGACCCAGCAATCCCACTTTTGGGCCCCAAATGATCACAAACAAAACTACACTAAAGCTACCAGCACAACTATGTTTATCTCAGCATTATTTAACATAGCTAAGCTATGGAACCAACTCAGATTCCCTCGGTAGATGAATGGATCAAGGAAGCATGGTGTATATATATATATATATATATATATATATATATATATATATATATATATATATATATATACACACAATGGAATTCTATGCCTCCATCAGAAAGACTTGGAAAAAAATTATATTAAGTGAAGTCAGGCCCAAAGAAACATAGGTCCCATGGTTTCTCTTATTTGCAATAACTGGTATATGTCTAGGACATGCAGCAAAGGTCAAAAGCTATATACATATGACCATATAAGATGATGTTAAACAAAATGAACCCAAAGATAGACAGTGGGTTTTTTTCTTTCTAGCTATTGTTTTTAACATATTTATAATGTAGTATGTGCTTTTTTTGTTTCTTTGGTCTGTTCCTTCCCCATGGTAAAATCCCTGTTTTATTCTAGTGTCCTACTTCTTGTATATACATTTTTCTAATTTGGGGAGGGGAAGGGAAAAAACAGGTGCTTAAATAGGGATAGAGGTTGGCTCATTGTAACAATGAGATGTACAA
The DNA here is from genome assembly GCF_024711535.1 of Dipodomys merriami. Taxonomy (NCBI): domain Eukaryota; kingdom Metazoa; phylum Chordata; class Mammalia; order Rodentia; family Heteromyidae; genus Dipodomys; species Dipodomys merriami. Next base: position 631 of record NW_027204469.1, on the reverse strand, counting down.
GACAATATGTTGAAAACAAACAAACTTTACAACTTCAGGCACGGGGGAGGGGAGTGGGGAGAGGAGTTGGGGAGGTAGGGAAGAAAGGAATGGTAGGGGAAAAACAAAGGAGGGGTAACAATGCTTGATAGGAAATGTACTCATTACCTTACTCATGCAACTGTAACCTCTGTACAGTAACCCCTCTGTACAGTATCTTTACAATAAAAATATATATTAAAAAACAAGCTCTTCACCAAGATGACAAGAGCAAAAAAGCAAGGTGATGGACATGAGGTTTAGTTGGGGAAAAGAAGAGAAGAAATTCACAAAGATGACAACAGGAGAGACCCCAATAGGAGAGTGGACAGAAAATACAGAAACAGGGACATATACAGGTTCAAACAAGTCAGAAACTCAACAGGTCATAGCTCCAAAAATATGTTCTAGAACATTTCCAGAAAGTATGTTCTTGAATGGGTTCTAGAATAGGCACTGGAATAGTTTCCAGGATTGGGTCTGGAATGTATTCTAGAATCTGTTGTACAATGTTTTCTACAATCAGTTGTACACCCAATATGTCTGAAAGTAGTGAAGAGAAATGAGAACACATAACGACAGTATGGTTGATGGAGGCATATTTTAATCTTTA
>NW_027204468.1:0-27461 GCF_024711535.1 Dipodomys merriami | reverse complement strand
CAAAGTTTGATGTCCTGCTAGCAGACCCCCTGGTTCCTTGTGGAGAACTGCTGGCTGAGCTACTGAAAATTCCTTTTGTGTCCCCTCCCAGCTTCTTCCCTGGGAATGAATAAGAAACAGTGTGGAGGACTTCTATTTCCACCTTCCTATGTGCTTGTTACACTGTCTAAGCTCAGTGATCAAATGTCATTCATGGAGAGGGTAAAGTATATGATGAATGTGATTGTGGTTTTTTTTTTTTTTGTCGGTCGTGGGGCTTGAACTCTGGGCCTGGACGCTGTCCCTCAGCTCTTCAGCTCAAGGCGAGGGCTCTACCACTTGAGCTACAGTGCCACTTCCGGTTTTCTGGTGGTTTATTGGAGATAGAAGTCTCACGGTCTCTCCTGCCCGGGCTGGCTTTGAACCGCGATCCTCAGATCTCAGCCTCCTGAGTAGCTAGGATTACAGGCGTGAGCCACCAGCGCCCGGCGAATGTGATTGTTTTTGACCTGTATTTTCAAACATTTAATGAGAAGAATTAGAATCAGTTTTATAGTGAAGTTCTAAGTAAGATACCACTTAAATTATATGATTTAATCCTAACTTTTCTGTTCCTTTGAAGGTGAGCCAAAGTAAATATCAGCCCTCAACACCTGAGGGAAATACAGATCAATGAAATGAAAGACTTATATTAGAGGAGTTAAAACTCTCTGGCCATCTTTTCAGAAACATTTCCAGAAGGAATAACTCTGCTACATGAATCACAGACTATGTTTAGAGAGAATTATGTATTTTACTATATTTTTATGTTGGCTTAAAAAATAATATTCCAGGTACCAAGTGCTCAAACTTGTAATCCTTCCTACATGGGAGGCTAACAGTTCAAACAAGCCCAGCCAGAAAAGTCCATGAGACATTTATCTCCAATGAAACACCAAAAGACCAGAAGTAGAGCTGTGGCACAAGTGTGGTAGAGTGCTAACCCTGAGCAAAAAAAGCTCAGGGAGAGAAGGTTTGAGATGATCCTAAAAGAAATGTAGCTGACTTGTGCAACTGTAATCCTTCCTTACATCACCTCTGAAACTATATTAAAGATTGAGTGATTAGGGCTGGGAAGGTGGCTCAATGGTAGAGCGCTTGCCTTGCATGCTTGAGGCCCTGGGTTCGATTCCTCAGCACCACATATGCAAAAAAGAAAAGCCGGAAGTGGTGCTGTGGTTCAAAGTGGTAGAGCACTAGCCTTGAGCTGAAGAGCTGAGGGACACTGCCCAGGCCCAGAGTTCAGGCCCCACGACTGGACCCCCCCCCCAAAAAAAAATTGAGTGATTATAAAAAACTCAAAAACACTACCCAGATCCTGATATCAACCCCAGGAAAAGTACAAAAAGAAAGAAAATGAAATATAAATCTCATTAATATCTTAATGAGTACAGCTATGTAGATTTACTCCTTATAGTTGGTGATTTATCACCAAAACTATGCACAAAAAGGGAAATATTCCATCTTTTGTAGCTTACTTTTCTCAGTTATAAAGTAATCATTTACCATAGTTCTAGGCAAGATTCTTTATAATTATTAAATATTGTCTATCCCCCAGAGAAAATGCATTAATGACCGTATCTAACTCTCTGTCTCTATCCCTGTCTCCCTCTCCATCTCCCTCTCCCTCTCTCTCTCTCCCTCTCTCTCTCTCTCTCTCTCTCTCTCTCTCTCTCTCTCTCTCTTCCTTGAGAGGTGGAGAGTAATAAATTCAACTTCTTAATATGAAACAAATGCAGTAGTACAACTCAAAATTTAGTTAGACTCTCAAAAATTCACTGTTCTGGAACATAAATCAAGGATCAACAAAATTCATGTTAAACTGGAGAAACCTCCTGAGATAGCTTTCTTAGAGTATTAGATATTATTAATTGTTTCTGGACATCCATATGATTCTAAAATTTTATTTGATACTTTTATAGCTTTGAGAGAATGTATTTTATATACAGAGTAATACATGTGACACTATAAACATATATCCCTTATCAAAATACAATATCTAAATGTCTTACCTACATTATTCCAACTTATTTCATTAAATCATGTGCTGTATTTCAGGGCAAAGTTTTGCATGATCTTTCCTATATATTCTTTTCTCTATTCAGGAAGACCCACTACAATACTTGAGCTTATGGTCAAAGCTAATATATGGTTCATTAGGACTTACGGGGATATTGATTTTCTTGCCCACTGTTACCCAATTTTGAATTTGTGGGAAGATTCCACTGCAAACCTGCCAAACCTCTGCCTGAGGTAAACCTGTCTCTGTTGGCTTGGTGCTCCCTCTCCCTCTCCCTATTTTCCCTTTTGCTTTTCCTATCCCTCTCTTTATCCTTCTTTCTGCACTTCTTATTAGCTTTGCATCCTCTCTCAGGGATCTCCGTTAGCAAAATAGATGTGAGAGAGGAGATGAAGTGTCTTATTAATGGTGGAGTCTTGTATTTCCATTCAACTCTCTATGTTTCATGACTGTCAAGAAAAAGGTAGGATAATGGGAATCTTTGGAAGATACGTTCACTTAAATTGAGTCTTCATTGTTGAAGTCATAATGAAGAATGCATTATTCATGTAAAGATTATTATATACTGACTACAGTATACCAGAAGAAAATGGTGGCTATTCAAAGAAAGCGAGTAGAAACAGATTCTGGGCACAGATTTTAATTCCATTTGGATGGGTAACTAGAAAAATAAAAATTGTCTGAAAGTGTTTTTAGACAAGAACAGGGCTGAAGTCTCTGCCCTTGTAGGACAGAAAGGAAGCTTGGGCTGGGCTCCTAGACTGAGGGAGCCAGCAAGATATGGTACAGTGGAGTCATGAAGCAAGGGTCTGCCTCATTTGTTGCCCTGGAGCAGCAAAACCATGGTGTACCTAGAACACAGAAAGTGCCTCTGGGCTCTGAATCCAGTTGGGGAAGGCTTGGATTTTGCTGTTGGGTCCAGCGGGGTAGGTTTCTGGTGTCTGGAGCTAGGTGGGTAGGGGGGTCAAGCTGTGCCACGGGCACAGACAGGTCTGATGCTACCTGTCTGCTGGTTGCAAGCAGGCAGGAGGATTTTCTTCCTAGAAAGATTGTGAGTCCAGACCCTCAGATTGCTGATTTTTAGTAGCTAGGATTGCAGATGTGAGCCACTACTCCCTGGCTTATTTTCTAAGCCTTAATTGCTTTTCTTTTTTCTATATTTTTTATGTCCAGGACTAAGATTCCACCAGGCCACCTGATGCTTTCACTCCATGGTTCTTTCTACTAACTTAGCCAGGCCTCTCCACCCCCTTAATGCCTCTTTTCTTCCAGCTTTCTTTTTCCTTTTATTTTTTGACATTAAAATTTTTTTTTAATTTTTTTATTGTAAAGATACTATACAGAGGGTTACAGTTTCATGAGTGAGGTAATGAGTACACTTCCTCTTGAACATTGTTACCCCCTCCATTGTTTTCCCCCTACCATCCCCTCCCTCCCTCCTCCCTTCCCTGAGGTTCTTTTTTTTTTTTTTTTTTTTGATTGTGATTAAGTGATTACATAATTTCCGGAAATTCACAGTATTGTGGAATAATGATGTTCATTTAAAGTCACAAGTTCATTCTAACTTTCCTGGAGCAAATTGTCTATCACAGTCTGTCATATATAACGGTGCTCACATGTTATATACCATATATGTGATCAGCAGCATGGAGATATTTGGTAGTGGTTCAACCAGATGAGTGGGAGTTCTTTGTTTCTTAAGTCCTGTTAGTTTTGTCATATCACCTAACATTTTGGATTTAGTATCCACTTATCAGGGAGACCATGTACTGTTTGTCTCTTCGTTCTTGGCTTACCTCGCTCAACATGATTCCTTCTAGCTCCATCCATTTCCCTGCAAATGCCATTATTTTGTCATTTCTAATGGCTGCATAATATTCCATTGTGTATAGATACCACAATTTTTGGATCCATTCATCTGTGGTGGGGCATCTAGGTTGTTTCCATATCCTAGCTATTGCGAACAGTGCTGCAATAAACATGGAGGTGCACGTGTCCTTGTATATTGGTTCCTGTTGTTCAGGGTAGATGCCTAGAAGTGGTATGACTGGGTCGTAAGGGAGGTCAATCTTTAGCTTTCTGAGGACCCTCCAGACTGCTTTCCAAAGTGGTTGTATAAGTGTACATTCCCACCAGCAGTGTAATAGGGTTCCTCGTTCTCCACATCCCCTCCAGCATTTGTCGTTGGCTGATTTGTGGATGTGGGCTATTCTGACTGGGGTAAGGTGGTATCTCAGGGTTGTCTTTATTTGCATTTCCTTCACCACCAGGGATGATGAACATTTCCTCATGTGTTTCTTTGCCATTTTTATTTCTTCATTTGAGAAGTCCCTCTTTAGTTCCCTTGCCCATTTAGTAATTGGTTTGTTAGGTTTGGGAGGGATTAGTTTCTTGACTTCCCTGTATATACAGGATGTTAACCCCTTGTCTGATATATTGCTGGTAAATATTTTTTCCCAATTAGTTGGTTGTCTTTCTAGCTTGGTTGCGATAGCTTTATCTGTGCAGAAGCTTTTTATTTTAAGGTAGTCCCATTTGTCGAGTCTCTCTCCAACTTGTTGTGACCCTGGGACTCTGTTCAGGAAGTTCCTTCCTGTGCCTATTAGTTCAAGTGTCTCTACTACTCTGTCCTGCAGTAGTTTCAGAGATTCAGGTTTAATGTTAAGGTCTTTAATCCATTTTGAGTTGATGTTGGTGCATGGTGATAGGCTGGGGTCCACTAAAAGTTTTCTGCATGTGGCTGCCCAGTTTTCCCAGCACCAGCAGTTGAAGAGGCTGTGTTTCTTCCATTGTATGTCTTTGGCTCCTTTGTCGAATATCAGATGGCTGTAGGCCTGTGGATTTATTTCTGGATCTTCTATTCTGTTCCATTGGTCTTCTGGTCTGTTTTTGTGCCAGTACCATGCTGTCTTTGTTATTATAGCTCTGTAGTAGAGTTTGAAGTTCGGCATGGATAGCCCTTCCATATTGTCTTTATCCCCTAGAATTGTTTTGGCTATTCTAGGTGGCTTGTTGTTCCATATGAATTTTTGGACTGTTTTCTGTATTTCAGTGATGTACATCATTGGGATTTTAATAGGAATTGCGTTGAATTTGTATATTAGTTTTGGAAGTATTACCATCTTTACTATATTAAGTCGGCCTATCCAGGAGCATGGGAGGTCTTTCCATTTCCTAGTGTCTTCTGCAATTTCTTTCTTTAACTTTTTATAGTTCTCATTAAATAGTTCTTTTACATCTTTGGTTAGGTTAATTCCTAAATATTTTATTTTTTGGGAGGTTATTGTGAATGGGGTTGCTCCCTTTATTTCCCTCTCTTCCTGTACATTATCAGTGTATAGGAAGGCAACTGAGTTTTGTGGGTTTATTTTGTATCCTGCTATTTTGCCGAAGTGATTTATGATTTCTAAGAGTTTGGGGATGGAGTTTTTGGGATCGTGGAGGTATAGTATCATGTCATCTGCAAAAAGGGATAGTTTAACTTCTTCTTTCCCTATGTGGATCCCTTTAATGTCTTTTTCTTGCCTTATTGCCCTGGCTAAGGGTTCCAGGACTATATTGAAGAGAAGTGGAGACAGTGGGCATCCTTGCCTTGTTCCTGATTTTAGGAGAATTGGTTGTAGCTTTTCCCCATTAAGTATAATATTGGCTATTGGTCTGTCATAAATGGCTTTTATTGTTTTTAGAAATGTTCCTTCTATTCCTATTTTCTCCAGAGCTTTTAGCATGAATGAATGTTGAATTTTGTCAAAGGCCTTTTCTGCATCTGTGGCAATAATCATGTGATTCTTGACCTTGGCTCTGTTGATATGTTGGATTACATTTATTGACTTACGTATGTTAAACCATCCCTGTGTCTCTGGGATGAAGCCTACCTGGTCATAGTGAATTTTTTTTTTTATGTGTTTCTGGATTCTGTTAGCTAGAATCTTGTTAAGGATCTTTGCATCTGTGTTCATCAAGGAGATTGGCCTGTAATTCTCCTTTTTGGTTGGGTCTTTGTCTTTGCCTGGTTTGGGGATGAGTGTGATGTTGGCTTCGTAGAATAAGTTTGGGATAGCTCCCTCCTTCTCTGTTTCTCTGAAGAGCTTGAGGAGTATGGGTATTAGTTCTTGTTAAAGGTCTTATAGAATTCTGCTGTGAATCCATCTGGTCCTGGGCTTTTTTTTGTTGGAAGACTTTTGATAGCTTCCTATATCTCATTATAGAATATTGGCTTATTTAATTGGTTAACTTCTTCTTTCCTCAGTTTGGGCAACTTGTATTTCTCTAAAAATGCATCCATTTCTGCCCGATTTTCTTCCTTTAGAGAGTATAGCTTTTGAAAGTAGTCTGTTAGAATTGTTTGGATATCTTGGGTAAGTGTTGTGATGTTTCCCGTGGCATCCCTAAACCTATTGATATGGGTTTCCTCTCTTCTTTTTTTAATTAATCTAGCCAATGGGCCATCAATTTTGTTTATTTTTTCAAAGAACCAGCTTTTTGTTTGGTTTATTTTGGTTATGGTTTTCTGATTTTCTAATTGGTTAATCTCTGCTTTTAATTTGGTTATCTGGCTTCGTCTAGTAGCTTTAGGTCCCATTTTTTCTTGTTTTTCTAGCTGTTTTAATTGCAACATGAGATTATTTACTTGGTCTGTCTCCATTCTCTTGATGTGGGCACTGAGGGCAATAAATTTGCCCCTCAGGACTGCTTTTGCTGTGTCCCACAAGTTTCTTTGTGAGGTGTTTTCATTTTCATTGAGTTGTAGGAAATGCTTTATTTCTTCTCTGATCTCTTCTGTTATCCAGGCATTGTTAAGGAGTGTGCTGTTCAATTTCCATGTATTAGAGAAATTTCTGCAGTATGCTTTGCTATTGAGAGCTAGCTTGATTCCACTGTGGTCAGATAGGATACAGGGGATTATGTCGATCCCTTTGTATTTGCTTAAGTTCCTTGCATGAACTATGATATGGTCTATTTTGGAGAAAGTTCCGTGAGCTGCTGAGAAGAATGTGTACTGTGTTGTTTTAGGGTGAAATACTCGGTAGATGTCAGTTAATTCCGCTTGGAGTATGGCCTCTCTTAATTCGGTAGCTTCTTTGCCAATCCTCTGGTTGGTAGACCTGTCCTTTGGTGAGAGTGGTGTGTTAAAGTCTCCTAGTATTATCGTATTGGGCTCTATTTTATTCTGTAAGTTTGAGAGCATTTGTTTGACATATCTGGGTGCACCAATATTTGGGGCATATAAGTTGATGATGGTTATATCCTCCTCTTGGAATTTTCCCTTTATTAATATGTAGTGTCCGTCCTTGTCATTCTGTACTGATTTTAATGAAAAGTTTATTTTGTCAGATATCAGGATAGCTACACCTACCTGCTTTCTTACTGGGGGTGTTTGATTGGTAGATCCTTTTCCACCCCTTCACTCTGAGTTTGTTTGTATGTTTGGCTGAGAGGTGGGTCTCCTGAAGGCAACAGATGGATGGGTCTTGTTTTCTGATCCAGTCCTCAGTTCGTTTTCTTTTAATTGGCGAATTCAGCCCATTTATATTAAGAGAAAGTATAGAGAGATGCATTGTTGTCCCTGCCATTCCGTTTTCCTAAGTTTTTCTTCTTTCCTTTCCTCCTGTGCTTGCTCAGTTAGACTTTGAGTAACGCCTGTTTGGGGCAGGCCCCACTTCCGGGTTGCTTTCTTCAGGTTGTGTCCCCCCTCTTAGAATTCTTTGTAATGCTGGCTTAATGTTTATGTATTCATTTAGTTTTTCTTTGCTATTAAAATGCTAGCTTTGCCGGGTATATTAGTCTGGGTTGGCAGTTATTGGCTCTCAGGTCTCGTATGGTGCTTTCCCAGGCTTTTCTTGCATTCATTGTTTGTGTGGAGAGATCTGCAGTGATTCTAATTTTTTTCCCGTTGTAGTATAGCTCCTTCTTTATTTTTGCTGCATGCAGGATTGTTTCCTTATTATTCAGATCTATCATTTTTACTATAATGTGTCTAGAAGTGTTTCTCCTGGGGTCTTGCTTGTTGGGTGTTCGATAAGCTTTTGTGATGTAGTTAAGATGGTCGTTTTTGAGGTGGGGAAAATTTTCAGTGATTATCTTGTTAAATAGGTGTTGTATTCCCTTGCTCTGGAATTCCTCACCTTCGTCCACTCCGATTATGCGAAGGTTAAATTTTTTAGCATTATCTGCTTGCTCTTGAATATCCCTTTGGTTTAATTTGAGTGATTTTTCCATATCTGTCACTTTTTGGTCCAGTTGGTGTATTCTGTCTTCTGTATCTGACACTCTACCTTCCATTTCATTCACTCTGTTGACAGTGGCTTCTATTGTGGTTTGCATGGAGGAAATGGATCCCTTTATGGATTCAATGTTGGTTCTCAGAGTACTGATCTCACCTCTCAATGAGGTATGCATTACCTCTAATTTGGCATTTATCTCACTTCTTACTGAGGTTTGTGCAGCTTCTATTTTTGCATCCAACTCTTGTTTGATATCCTGTATCTCTTTTGATAGTTCATCCTTGTGCTCTTTCAATTTCTGATCAATTTCTCGCTTTATTTCTTGAGTCATTGCCTCCAGCAACCCTTGGATGTAGCTTTTGTCTTCCATTCCTGCTTTGCTCCCAGTGGGTCTCTCCCCTGCGTGGCTGCTGGCTTTTTGTGAGCTTGCTGTCCTGGGTGGTGGAAAACCTTGTGATTTTTCTCTGTGATTTTTCATGGAGGTTCAGGAGACTGCTCTTCAATTTTGTTTTGGTGTGTCTGTCTTTGCTTGGTTGCTGATTCTGTATTGGCAGAGAGAGTCTGTGCCTGATCGGGGTTCTGTTGGGAGCCTATTTCCAGCTGCTATTCTGACTTACTTAGGATTCTCAGCTCTCTGCTGTAGATTTCTGGCAGTTCCCACCTTTGGAAGGGTTGAGCAGCCTAGACCGCTTGTGTTTGCTCCCACGGGTGCTCTTGTGAAGAACAGATGCTCTGGATGCACTCTCCCAAATACTGGAGTCTGCTATGGGCTCCTGATGTATTTTTGTTTGTTTGTTTTGGGCTGGTTGTGTGCTTGAACTGTAGGTTTGGGTGCTGTCCCTCAGCTCTTCAGCTCAAGGCTGACACCCTACCATTTGAGCCACAGCACCACTTCTGACCCTTTTTGCTTTTGTGATGCTGAGGAATCAGATCCAGGGCCTCATACCTCCAAGACTATCACTCTATTGCTGAGCCGCCTTAACAGTCTGAGCTCCTGCTTACTATCAGGTGCTGGCAGCCTGTGTTGCCCAATTCCCAGTCTAGGGTATATGGGTGGAGTTTTGGTGGGGTTTGGACTTCTCTTGTCCTGGGCCTCCAGGTCTTTTGTTGTCACAGGCGTGCTTCCTGGGGAGTGTTGTTTCCTGGTTTTCTCCCCTCTGTTGAGGCGTATGCTCAGCTTTTTACTTCAGTTGGGAGGAGTTGGTCGTGTTGTTCAGGCGCCGGATCCCCGGGCCTGGTTCCGACCCCAGCCTGGAGTGTGCTTGGTAGGCCTATGCTGATGTGTATACCACCTAGGTTATGCAGCCTGGAGCGTGCTCGTTAGGCCTGTGCTGATGTGTATACCACCTAGGTTATACAGCCTGGGGGACACAGTTCATATTTCTTCTACTGTTGGTAGTCTTGACCCAGGGGCGCTGTTCCTGGCTTGGGCATTTACGCTCCCTTCCAGGGGTGCTCTTGCTCTAGCCTGGCCAGCTGAGTGTGCTCCACGGGCTGGTGGAGCTCTCAAACAGTTCCCAGTTTTAGTGGGTGCTGTGGTCCGGGTGTTGGGGTAGAGAGTCTAGGTCAGGGTGTGGGGATTCCCTCCAGCTCTGGTCTCCCTTGAGGGATACACTTCCCCTGTGGGGTACTCACCCTGGAGCTGGTTGTTTCTGTGTGGTGTAGGTCATCAGTTGTTGTTGCAGTCCGAGTTCAGTTGGGGTGGTTGCGGGCTGGGTTGGGCGGTGGTGGCTCTGTGTGATTCTTTTCTGTCTCTGCCTCTGTCGAAGCTGTCGGGTCAAAAGTGACCATGCTCAGGCAGCTTCTTCGCGGTGCCTCTGGGGCCCGGGCGGCCCCACCGGGTTGTTGCGATCGCGATCGGGCGGGTGGTCTGCCGACAGGTCCCTTTGTTACACTGCTGGTGCCGAGCGGCTTTGGCAGGATGGAGCCTCTCTGCTCCGGTGGAGAGTGAGGGGTGGGTGTGGGATCCTCGTGGAGACTCCCGGCTGGTAGGTTTCTCTGTTCCTGGCGATCCGCTGTTCTGCAAACCGGTACCTGGTGATCTGCAAGCGGCCCCCTGTGTCTCTGGGGCTCCGGCAGCCCCCGCCGGGCTGGCTGGCCGGCGGCTTGGCACACTGCCGCGCGGCCAGTAAAGGTTGGGGGAGGGGTCTTCGCTTTTCTCTGTTCTGAAATTCTTCTTTTCCTCTCTTTCTTTTTTTGTTATTTTCTGCCTCTGGTTTTTCTCTGAGTGTTCGTCTTTTTGTTGTTGTCGGTCTCTTGGGGAGATTAAGCGTTGGAACTCGAACTCTCTTTTTGGTTGGAGAGAGCTGTGGCGTTTCCCTACTGCCCCGTCGCCATCTTGGCCCCCCCTCCATTTTAAAATTTTAATTAAAGAATTTATTTATTTTTCTGTTGCTTCTAGCACTTGAACTTAGGGCCTGGCCACTGTCCCAGGGTGTTTTTGCTACAGGTTAACACTCTTTATAATACTTGAGCAATAGCTCAACTTTTTTCTTGTGTGTGTGTGTGTGTGTTTTAAGAGATTTTTTTTTATTGGAAATAAGAGTCTCAATGAAACACCTGGCTTTTGGTTGCTGTGGCTCACAACTAAAACTCTAGCTATTCAGAAGATAAAATCCGAGGGTCCCAGTTTGAAGCCAGCCTGGGCAGGAAAGTTTTTGAGACTCTTAGCTTTAATTAACTATCAAAAGACAGAAGTGGATTTGTGGCTCAAGTGCAAGAATGCTTGAACCAAAGAAGCTCAAGGATAGAGCCCAGACCCTTATTCAAGCTCCAGGAATGCCCCTCTCAAATTAATGCCTTTAGAGCTTAGAAGTGTGGCTCAGTATGTAGAGTGCCTGCTAATGAGCAAAAGCATTACGTACTGAGTTCAAGGGCAGGCCTGTGAAATATAACTGGCCTGAAAAGGTGTCTGAAGCTCATTTTCTGTTTCTTTTCATCTGTCTCTTGCTTTCACTACCTCAGGCTTCTCTGCAATTCTTACTCCACTTTAAAACTTCAGACAAGTGACTTCAAACTCTTTCCACTGAGCATCAGTTTAACTCCTAAGTGAAGCATATAACTTAACTTATGAGCTAATGAATTAAAGGCACAATTATTAATTTTCTTACAATCCAAGAGAGTCATCATATTGGGAGCAAACTCAATTTTCTACATGAAATGTGTCTTAAAATATTTTCCAATCAGGAATAAATAATAGTTAACAAGGAGTCATTTATTGAAATTAGGGAAGTTGATGATGCAGCTTTCAAAAGTACCCAAACACATAGGAAAGAAACTCAGACATGATACTGGGAAACAGATATTCTACTTGTTCTACTTGTTCTAGCTGGGAATTTGTGTGTGTGTGTGTGTGTGTGTGTGTGTGTGTGTGTGTGTGTGTGTGTGTGTGTGTGTTTGTGTGTATGTGTGTGTGTGTGTGTGTGTGTGTGTGTGTGTATGTGTGTGTACACCCGCCACGGGTCTTCAACTCAGGCCTGGGTCCTTTCAACAGCTTATTCTGTGCAACGATGTCACTAAACCACTGAGCCACAGGTCTTCTTCTGGCTTTTTTGTAGTTAGTTGGCGATACAAATCTCATTTTCCTGTCTGGATTTAATCTTCTGATCTCCTACTGTTACTGTGGGTGCTCCCACAATGTGACAGTCCATTAAGTTGGGAGTAATATGGAAGTCACTTGTGTAAGATGCAAAGTAACCAGTTCACATTTAGTTCACATTTAGAGTGCCTTCAAACACATTGTTTCTGATGAGCATAATCAAAACCCATTAGCCACAACGTGAGTAGCATATATTTATTTATTTATTTATTTATTTATTTATTTATTTATTTATTTATTTATTGTCGGTCATGGGGCTTGAAACTCTGGGCATGGGCGCTGTCCTTCAGCTCTTCAGCTCAAGGCGAGCACTCTACCACTTGAGCTACAGCGCCACTTCCGGTTTTCTGGTGGTTTATTGGAGATAGGAGTCTCACAGTCTTTCCTGCCCGGGCTGGCTTTGAACCATGATCCTCAGATCTCAGCCTCCTGAGTAGCTAGGATTACAGGCGTGAGCCACCAGCACCCGGCAGCATATATTTATTGTATAGAATATGCACAATGAATTTGATCCTGAATCAAAAGCCATGCTGGGTGTGGTACTTTAAAAAATCACAAATAGAGTGTCATTGAAATGAAATCCAGACTGGAGGCCTAGTATGAGCAGCAGAGCATCTGCTTAATGAGCGAGCACAAGGCCCTGATTCCAAGCCTAGGACCATAAAGAAGAAGTAGAAGAAAGTGAAAGGGGAGGAGAAAGAGAAAAAAAAGAACAATGAAGGGATGAGAGGAGGGAAAAGGAAACAGGAAAAGGGAAGAACAGAAGAAAGAGGAGGAAGAAGGAAAAGGGAGAAAGAAGAGGGAAGAAGGAGGGAAAAAAGACCGGGGGAAGAGGAAGAGAGGAGACAGGGGGAGGAAGAGAAATGTAATATAACAACAAGAATTGTTGGAAAACATTTTTCATAAGTGATCTGCATGTGTTTGGCAGGATTATTTTTTAATCAGAGAGACAGCTAGCCCAATGACAATGTGGGTGAGTACCTGTTGCTAGCTCATTTTATTCTGAAGACAGGTATTGCTCCACGTTTCTGCATTGAGGAGTTCAGAAGACATCCTGAGTTTGGTGTTTTATAGATTCGCTTCAGGATTTCTTTTTTCATGTATCATACATGGGAAAGACCTAAATGCAAACTTCCTTAATTAAAGAAAATAGAAGCTATATTTATTTGTATTACTGTGCATGAAGAAATCCTGGAGATTTCTGGTTAATTCAGAGGGTCTCAGGCAAAAATGTAGGACAAGAGGAAAGTGAACCTGTTTTTAAAGTATAATAAATTAGCATTGATGTAAATATTTAGGGGATATTTTTCCTTTTTTTAATCAGCTGTTCAGTGCTACAGCAAGGTTGTGCCCTGAATCCCCTTCCGGTTCACCATGTGAACCTCCATTTTACTGGTTCCTGTGGGAGTGGGTGCCATCTGCAGGTCACCCGTTGGGAAGTGGGGCTCCCTGTCTAGGGGTGGACGCACAGTGAGGGGCTGTGTGCTTCCCGGTACTGCCAGATGAGCCTGAGTGGAACTGCAGAGGCTGGCTGGGGCTCTTAGCCCACTCATACCGCCCACCTTGCCCACCTCCCCTCCCAGCCTTGCTTCCCTGATTTCACCCAGGAGCCAGCAGCCATGGGGTTTGGAGTCAAGTCCACTGCCACCCTCTCCCCCTCCAGCTGTGCTGGTACTGGTCTGCGGTGGTCCTGGGTGCAAGTGTCATCCCAGGGAGATGCCATTCTGAGGTCACTGTCTGCCCCCATGGGTCCAGGGTGGGAGGATGCCATGTTTGCACACTGCACAGTCCAAGTGAGAAGAAAGGTGGGGCAGGCAGTCTGTCCCCTGGTGGCTGGGCAGCCCAGCCTTGGTCCACCTCACCAGTCTTTAAGGCAGTTGGGGGACTGGAGCCATGTGCCGGCCCCTCTGTCTCTGGGCTCGCAACAGTTGCAGCAGCTCAGCGCCCTGGAGCCACTTCAACATCCCCGCAGACCTCCATTTTCTGGTGCCCGTGGGCCCGGGTATGGGACCATCCCCACATATGCCCATCAGTGCCAGAGGAACCTGGACTCACAGTGCACCCACCACAGCATTGGGGACCTGAAGCTCCTTGGGCTTTGCCGCATTCCCTCCATCATCCTCCTGGTCCACGTAGGCCTGGCTGTGGGGGCCATTCTGGTGATGCCGTTTGGAGGCAGTGGGCTCACTCCCTACCCTTGCTGGGCTCCAAAGCAGAGGAGTGGGTCTGGCCTTGGCAGTGTAGGCTGCCCAGATGGAAAGCAGGACTTGGGGTCTGCCCTGCCTCCCCTCCTGGCTTTGACACCTGAGTCTGTGTTGCTTGGTTTGGTCACTGATGGAGTCTTGTTGGCTGCAGCCCACTACAATGGGTGCTGCACCTGCTGTAGCAGCAGTGTGGTGCCCAAGACCCCCTCAGGGTCATTGCACAGACCTCTGATGGGTTTACGTGGACTGGGTGAAGATGCCTTCCCAGGACTCCCATTGGAAATGTCATTCCCTTTTGTGGGACCGGAAGCAACCGGAGACATATATAGTTTACAATTTATAATGTTTTCCTTCACTGAGATAAACAGTACTGAGAAAGAAAAATACGTTTTGTTACAACAAAATACGTAACCTATATCACTTCAACCTGTTAAACCATTGTAATATTTTATATCCAGTAGGTATTCTTCCTGTCATTATTTTTTAACTTTTGAATGTAACTAAACTAATATATTTTATGTGTATTTTATCAATCTATTATAACTTCACTTGCACTATTTACATGCAATGTTTTTCAAATTGTTAGATTTAATAATTTGTTTTTGGATAACAATTTTATTGTACTTTTATTTCAATTTCCCACTATTGCCTTATAAATTCAAATAATAAAGTTCATTCTTGCTAGTATCGAGTTCAATGTCTTTTGGAAACTACAGACTCAAGGATATAACATTAAATATCATACAGTAATGTGTATCACTTTGTTCAAAACTGCTCCATAAAATAATTAGTAATTCAGGTGGCAGCTGCTTCATCTGGCATGCTGAGCTAGCTGGTGAAGTAGGAGCCTAGTTGCAGCCCACCCACCTCCAACATTCTTTTTTTTTTCCATAATCATGTTTTTAATAATCGCCTGGAGTTTGTTTAACATACTGTCACAGCCAGCAATAAATCTAAATTAAAAGCCCTACCGGGAGGCCTAAGCAAAGCTGCCTGGGTAGAAATGGAGCAGTTGAGGGAGAGGTGGGTGTGTGGGGCTTTCCTCTCAGGAGGGGAGAGGGATGGCCTCTGGAGGAGGCCTGCATCTTGTACCTAGCTCCAACCCCAAAGACATGCTCTCTTCTTTTCTTTTTTATTGTGAAAATACTGTACAGAGGGGTTACAATTACATGGGCAAGATAATGAGTACATTTCATATCAAGCATTGTATCCTCCTCCTTTGTTTCCCCTTCCCATCCCTTCCCATCCTCCCCCTGCTCCCCCACCCAATCCTCCCCACCCCCCCATCAAAGTTGTAAAGTTCGTTTTTGACATAATGACTTGTACATCTCATTGTTGCAATGGGTCCACCTGTATCCCTATTTAAACGATTTGTTTGTCTCCTTCCTCTCCACAAATTATACCGACATGAAATACAGTGAAAGCAGGGGTTATACTGTGGGGGAGGGACATACAAAGCAACAACGAAATAATCTTATAAATGTGTTAGAAACAATCGCATGAAAGAAAAAAAAACATTTGAAAACATTTGAGTACATATCTTATGGTTGATTTCCCTAACATCACCTTATCTGACCTTTTCTGCTTGACTCAGACATATACTAGATATTGCAAATAAGGGAAACCATGGGACCTATGTTTCTTTGAAAGGTTGGACAAATGGGATTGCATGAAATTGCAGAGCTTCTGCATGGCAAAGGACATAGCTAGAAAGATCAATAGAAAGCCCACCGATTGGGAGAAGATCTTCACTAGCCATACAACAGACAAGGGTCTCATATCTAAAATATACTTGGAACTCAAAAAATTAAATCCCCTAACAACAAATCCTCAAAGAAACAATTGCCCAATAAACAAGTGGGCTAAAGACTTAAAGAGAAACTTCTCTGAAGAGGAAAGAAAGATGGCCAATAGACACATGAAGAAATGTTCAACCTCTCTAGCCATGAAAGAAATGCAAATCAAAACAACATTAAGATACCACCTCACCCCAGTTAGAATGGCAAAAATCAAGAACTCTAATAACAACAGATGCTGGAGGGGATGTGGACAGAAGGGAACCTTACTGCACTGTTGGTGGGAGGGTAAACTTGTTCAACCACTTTGGAAAGCAGTATGGAGGTTCCTCAAAAGACTTCACATAGATCTCCCCTATGACCCAGCAATCCCACTTTTGAGCATTTACCCAAATGCTTACAAACAAGACTACACTAAAGCTACCAGCACGACTATGTTTATTGCAGCATTATTTACTATAGCTAAGATATGGAACCAACCCAGATGCCCCTCAGTAGATGAATGGATCAAGAAAATGTGGTATATATACACAATGGAATTCTATGCCTCCATCAGAAAGGATGACCTTGTCCCATTTGTTAGGAAATGGAAAGTCTTGGAAAAAATTATATTAAGTGAAGTAAGCCACCTCCAACATTCTAAGGAGCCGTGCCAGGGGACTGTTGGAGATCAGGGTGTACCTGCTGTTGGGCTAGAGCAGCACCCAGTGGCAGCTGCGTGAATGGCAGGATGCCACTGACACACATCTCGTGCCCACATGCCTCTTGGGCCTGGGCTCAGACTATTCATTCCTGGGAGCACATACACCACTGCAGGGTGGGGCCGCCTGCCCAGAAGTACAGAGTGAACAAAAGCCACGCTCTGGATCCCCTTGTACAGTATTTATCCTATGTGGAGCAGGGGATGACTCTGTTTGCCTGTGGGGAGAAGACAAGAAAGAGAGGCCCCGGCAGGGCGATGCCAACTTTTGTACCCAGGCTGGCATGAAAACTTTCCTCTGTGCACCGCTCCCATGGGCTCAGGCTGCCCTTCCAAGCTCCTTGTCCAGGGAGTAGCAGCCATTGACAGTCATGTCCAGTACTTGTTGCTCTTTTGGGTTGGTTGGTTAATTTATACAAAGAGAGCCCCACCCTCAGACAGCAGTTATATTCTGGGTTTTGTAAAACATTCTATATCTGAGCATTCCTAGTGTTTGGTTTTTGTATTGTTTCTTGTAAATGTGTTGTGAAATTTGTCTTTAGGTGTTGAGGTGAGGAGGACCCAGATTTTGAGCATAGTTTCCTACGAGCTTTTCATCTAAAAATGAAAACAGATTCCCTCTAAAAATGCCTATCAATAAATAAATTCAAGAGGGATAATAGGCTGTTTTCTCTTAAGATCAAAATACGCTAGTTTTATATACATTTTAAAATGCAATAAAGTAATTCAATACAATACAATAAAGTAATTCACTATCCTGGAAATGATTGGCCTAAGAGTTAAGTATCTCCGGAGCTAGAAGCAGGGTTTTTGTGAGCTTTATCCAAAGGGAGGGAAGAAAGATAAAATCCATAGTTTATTTTGTAGAATCAAAGTGGTAATACAAAATGAGAATCACACACACAAAAAAATTCTCCGCCCAGTCTAAATCTCCGGTGCTGCCCTCAGCATGGCATTTTCTGCCTTTTCTGGCTGTGGTTAGGTCCACCTGTCCAGTGGATCAGTTGTCTTCAAGGCATCTTGGTCCTGAAGTGGGACTTTGATTACCCAGTGGTGGTTGGGACCTGGCCAAGGACAGGAGAAAGACCACTTCCATGGCATGACTTTTTTGTTCCCCATGCAAGTAGGATTACCAGTGGAATTTCTCTGAATTTGACTCCAGAAAACAATCACTGAACCAAAAGTCAAGGCCACCAACATCTTCTCCCCTCCTCCATTCTCCCTTTCCCCCTCCTTGGGAAAGAGCAAAATAATTTTGCAGGTTTTGGTGCACACACAAATCACCCACCATCTCCCCTGATAAACTAGGTTGCAAGTAACTAAGTCATGGAATTGCATTATTCTGGACAACATCTTCAGGTTGTTTAATGCTTAATTTTTTTTCTTTTTGCTGGTCATTGGGCTTGAACTCTGGGCCTGGGAGTTAACACATCTTGAGCATTTCAGCTCAAGACGAGCTCTCAACCATCTGAGCCACATTGCCACTTCCTGTTTTCTGGTGGTTAGTTGGAGATAAGAGTCTGACAGACTTTCCTGCTAGGGTTTGCTTTGAACCATGAATTTTTTGTATGTTTTTAGGGTAAAAATGCTGTATACAGGGGTTACAGTTATATGAGCAAGGCCATGAGTACATTTCCTATTGAGCATTGTTGCCTCCTCCTTTGTTTTCCCCCATCACCCCTCTCTCCCACCTCCACAAATACACCGCCCACGCCGAAGTTGTAAAGTTAATTTTCTTTTATATATATACAGTAAAAATGTTGTACAGAGGGGTTATAGTTACATCAGTAGGGTAAGCATTGTTACTTCCTCCTTCGTTTTCCCTCTACCATCACTTGCCTCCCCACCTTCCCAACATCTCCTGCCCCCCCCCACATTGTAAAGTTTGTTTTCAACATAGTGTCCTGTACATCTTGTCGTCACCATGGGTCAGCCTGCATTCTCATTTCAGCATTCGCCAATATCCCTTCCACTCCCCAAATTAAAAAAAAATGTATATACAAGGTGCAGAACACTGGCATCAAATCCAGTGAAAACACAGTTATACTGTAGGGTAAGAACATACAAAAGAAACAAAAGATTCACATAATTCACTGTAAGTGCATTAAAAACACTAGCAAGCAAGAAAAAAAAAACACTGTGTCCCTGTCTTGGGGTACATTTTACTTAACATTATCTCATGTGGTCATATGTACATAGCCTTTGACCTACTCTGCTTGTCTTAGACATGTACTAGTCTTTGCAAACAAGGGAAATCATGGGACCTATGTTTCTTTGGGCCTGGCTTACTTCACTTAATATAATTTTTTCCAAGTCTTTCCATTTCCTAACAAGTGAGTCAATGTCATTCTTTCTAACAGAGGCATAGAATTCCATTGTATATATTTCTACCACATTTTCTTGATCCATTCATCTACTGAGGGGCATCTGGGTTGGTTCCCTGTCTTAGCTATGGTAAATAATGTTGAGATAAACATGATTGTGCTGGTAGCTTTGGTCTGACCTTGTTTGAGATTGTTTGGGTAAATGCCCAAAAGTGCGATTGCTGGGTAATAATGGAGCTCTATGTGGATTCTTTTGAGGAACATCCATACTGCTTTCTAGAGTGGTTGAACAAGTTTACACTCCCACCAACAATTCAGTAGTGTTTCCTTTTGGCCATATCCCCTCCAGCATCTGCTGCTACTAGATTTCTTGATTATCGCCATTCTAACTGAGGTGAAGTGGAATCTCAAAGCTGTCTTGATTTGTATTTCTTTTATGGCTAGAGAAGCTGAGCATTTTTTCATGTGTCTCTTGGCCATTCTTATTTCCTCTTCAGAGAAGTCTCTGTTTAAGTCTTTAGCCCATTTTTTAATTGGGTAGATGTTTTGTTGAGGATTTGTTGTTTGGAGATTTAGTTTTTTGAGTTTTAAGTATATTTTAAATATGAGACCCTTGTCCATTGTTTGGCTAGTGAAGATTTTCTCCCAGTCTGTGGGCTTTCTGTTGATCTTACTAGCTATGTTCTTTGCCTTGCAGAAGCTCTGCAGTTTCATGCAATCCCATTTGCCCAAACTTTGTTGTGCTTCTGGGTCTCTGTTAAGAAAATTTCGACCTGTTCCAAGGAGCCCTAGAGTTTCTCCTTTTCCTTCCTGTGATGTTTTCATTGAGTCTGCTTTTATTTCAAGGTCTTTGATCCATTTGAAGTTGATTCTGGTGCAGGATGATATATATGGATCTAGCTTTAGTTTTCTACAAGTGTTTAACCAATTTTTCTAGCACCATTTACTGAAAGGCTGTTTAACTTTTCCATTCAATTTCTTTAGCACCCTTATCAAAGATTAAGTGGCCATAGGTCTGTGGGTTCATTTCTGGGTCTTCCTATTCCATTAGTCCTCAGGTCTACTCTTGTGCCAGTACCAAGCTGTTTTTATTACTATGGCTTTTTAGTAGAGTTTGAAATTTGGAATTGATATTGCTCCCCTGCCGCTTTTTCTACTAAGGATTGTTTTTGCTATTCAAGGTCTTTTATTGTTCCATATGAATTTTTGGATTGCTTCTTCTATTTCATTGAAGAATGAAGTTGGGATATTGATAGGTATTGCATTAAATTTGTAGATAGTCTTTGGCCCTATTGCTATTTTCATGATGTTAATCCTCCCAAACCAGGAGCATGGGAGGTTTATCCACTTGCTTAGTTCTCCTGTAATTTCCTCTTCAGGTTTTTAAGTTTTCATCATACAGGTCCTTCACCTCTTTTGTTATGTTAACTCCTAAGTATTTTATTTTTTGTGGGCTATTATAAAAGCGGTTGCTTTACTAATTTCAGCCATGCTCTTCTCATTATTGAAATACAGGAAAGCTATTGATTTCTGGGGATTAACTTTATACCCTGTTACTTTGCCAAAGTTTCTGATCAGCTCAAGTAATTGGGAGTTCAGTTTATGGGGTTCTTTATATACAAGATCATGTCATCTGGAAAGAGTGAGAGTTTTACTTCATTTTTCCCTATTTGGATCCCCTTTTCAGCATCTTGTCTTATTGCCCTAGCTAGCCATTCTAATACTAGGTTGATGAGGAGTGGAGGGAGTGGACATCCTTGTCTTGTTCCTGAATTTAGAGGAAATGGGTTTAACTTTTCACCATTAAGTATAATGGGGGCTGTAGGTTTGTCATATACAGCCTTTATTGTATTGTATGTTCCATGGATTCCTAGTTTTTCCAGAACCTTCATCATAAAGGGGTGTTGGATCTTGTCAAAGCTTTTTCCACATCTATTGAGATAATCATGTGGTTCTTATCCTTGCTCTTGTTGATGTGATGAAGTATATTAATTGTTTTGTGTATATTGAACCAGCTTTGCATCCCTGAAATGATGAATTGTTGAAGTCGATTAGCCAAGATTTTGTTGAGAAGCTTTGCCTCCATATTCATCAAAGAAATGGGTCTATAGTTCTCTTTCTTTGTTGAGTCCCTGCCTGGTTTTGGGATGAGGGTTATGCTGAACTCATAAAAACAGTGTGGTATGGAAGTTCTGCTTTCAATTTCATTGAAGAGATCAAGGAGTATTGGTGTGAGTTCTGCTTTAAAGGCCTTGTAGAATTCCGCTGTAAATCCATCCGGTCTTGGACTTTTCTTTGGTGGGAGGTCTTTTATTGCTGCTTTTATTTCAATGGGTCTGTTAATATGGATCTGTTAAGTTGGTTTAAATCATCTTGGTTTAGTTTGGGCATGACAGTATTTGCTAGAAATTTGTCCATACCTTACAGATTCTCAAACTTACAAGCATAAAGCTTTGAGAAGTATTCCCTTATTATATTCTGAGTCTTAGCTGTTTCTGTAGTGATGTTTCCATTCTCATCTCTGAGTTTATTTATTTGAGTGTGTTCTTTTTTCTCATAATATTTACTAAGGTCTGTCAATGTTATTAATTTTTTTGAAGAACCAACTCTTTATTTTGTCAATTTTTTCTATAGTATTTTTTACTCTAATTCATTTAATTTGGATTTAATTGTAATTATTTGTTCCTGTCTACTCTATTGAGGTTTAGCTTCTTGTTCTTTTCGAAAGAGCTTTAGGTGTCTTATTAAATTGTTAGTTTCAGATTTCTCCAATTTGTTCATGTAGGAACTCAGAGCTATAAACTTGCCTCTGAGTACTGCCTTTGCTGTGTCCTAGAATTGCTGGTAATTTGTGTGTTCATTTTTGTTGAATATCATGAACATTTGAATTTCCTTTCTAATCTCTTCCTTGACCCACTGGTGGTTCAACAGTGTGTTGTTCAGCCTCCATGTATTACAGTATTGACTTTGTGGCCTTTGGTATTGAATTCTAATTTTATTTCCTTGTGATCTGAGAGAATGCAGGGCATAATTTCAATGTTTCTGAATTTGGACAGATTTGCTTTGTGGCCTAGAATGTGGTCTATTTTAGAGAATGTCCCATGTGCTTCTGAGAAATCTGATGCTGTTGGTGAAATATATTTGATAGATGTCCACTAAGTCTAGTTGATCTATGCAGATTTTAAGATCCGAGGTTTCTCTGTTGAGTTTTCACCGGTTTGATCTCTCTAGTGGGGTTAGTGCTGTGTTAGAGTCCCCACCAATTAATATCTTTGGATCTATGTGAGATTTGAGTGAAAGTAGTGTCTCTTGGATAAATTTGGGTGCTCTGTTATTTGGTGAGTAGATATTTAGAATCATAATATCCTCCTGAAGGAGAGATCCCTTAATATGTAGTGACTTTATCCATTCTCATTGATTTTAATTTGGTATCTGTTTATCTGATATTAGGATTATAAGACTCACCTGTTTATGGGGTCCCTTTGCTTGATATATTTTATTCCAGCCTTTTACTTTCAGAATATATTTATTTTTGTGGGCAAGGTGTGTCTCTTGAAGACAGAAGATAGAAGGATCTTGCTTTTTGATCCAACTGGACAATCTATATTGCTTAGTTGGAGAGTTAAAACCATTAATATTGAGGTTTAGGACTAAGAGGTGTTTGTCTATCCCTAACTTTTTATCCATTTTGGGGGGGGGGGAAGCTGTGCCTTGGCTGTTCTTGTTGTGATCATGTATTTCTCTGTTTATGGACTGCTTCATTGCCTATATTCTGTTCTTGTTGGTTTTCTATATGAGAACATCTTGGAGGATTTTTGGAAGAGCTGGTTTAGTAGTGATATATTGCATCAGATGTTCCTTGCTGTGAAAGGTTTTTATTTGTACTTCTGCTGTGAATGAGAGCTTAGCTGGGTGGATTATTCTTGGTTGGTAGTTATTTGACTTAGGGCATGGCATACCTCTTTCCAGGCTATCCTTGCTTTTATAGTGTCTGCTGAGAAGTCTGAGGTAATTCTGATTGGGTTACATTTACATGTGATTGTTCTCTTCTCCCTAGCAGCTTTAAGAATTCTTTCTTTAGTGGCTATTGAGCCGGTACAGATTATAATGTGGGGGTGGGATGACCTGTTCTTGTCTGGTCTATTTGGGTGTCTAAAAGCTTCTTGTATCTGGATGGGCCTGTCCTTTTGTATATTTGGGACATTTTCTGCTAAGAGTCTGCTGAATACATTTCTTAATCCATTGGCTTTCCTCTCCAGGCCCATTTGTATTCTTATTATTCTCAAATTAGGCTTTCTGAATGTATCCTCTATTTCCTGCAGTGATCTGTCATGCTTCTTAGTTTTGTTATGAATAATTGTGTGCTCTTTCTCTATGGAGTCTAAATTGTCTTCAGCCACTGATATTCTTTCTTTGGCCTCTTCCATTCTAGGTTGAAGGCTTTTAACTCCTTTCCTTCTTGCTGGTCTTTCTTAATGGTGATCAGCTCCTTATTAAAGTTTTCTTCCAAGTCTTCAATAGGTTGTCTTACCTCCTGGAGTTGGTTATCAGACTTCTCTTTCCACTCCTTAATCTATTTTTCATTAGATTCTTTCTCCTTTTGCTGGAGTTCCTTTATCTTTTCATTTGTGGAGGCCAGGAAGTCATCGATTAACTTTCTTAGGTTAAAAATTCTAGTAATTCAACAAAACACATTCTGTTCTTCCCAGATTACATGGTGAAAAATTTCTCTTTCATCATAGCCCTTACCAATGACCCCCTCCCTTCAAACATGTAGCTTTATTCAATTTTTCCCATTCTAGCTTTAATTTTGATACTAGCATCAGTAATCTTATTCTAGTATTTGACAATGAAATTCTATTTATTAATAGAGAGCTCAATTCATATTGACAAAGGCAGACTCATGATCATATAATAGAGCATAAAATATTGAATATCATCAATATGATCATATGCAACTATTCCATAAATTAATATAAGTATCACATAAATGTGCATCTTCATTTAATTTTTAAAATGCAAAACAGTTACATATCTACGTCATGAAATAATTCAGATCACTAGTAGAAGAGACTAAGCTAAACCTATTGCATCATTCCCAATAATCTTTGTAAAATTTTCTTTTCTCATTAACTTTCACCTTGGGCCCTTCTTTTCCTAGCAACCAATGCTATGTTGATGTCACTAGATTTTAGTCACTTCTGAGTAACCTCTTTCCTTTCCACCTCCAGTTAGTCCCTCATGTTAAATACTTGAGGAATAACTTGTCCCAATGTGCCTGCAAGAGGAACAGCAGTACCCAAGTCGACTGGCTGTGCCCATTCTTCCCTTGCTTTGGTAGGGAAGGGGGTATCAGAAACAGGGGTGTCAGGGGTCAGGTGGGTGGAACCATGGCGTTATGAATTATGGGTAGCAGAATAGAGTAGTAGAGACTAGGATACCAGGGAAAAGGGAATTCTGACTGTAATCACTGAGTTGCAGTGGCAGGAAATTGGGTAGCAGCAACAGCATTGCAGGATTGGGGTAGCTAATACAGGTATCCAGACAGTTTAGCAGGGATAAGGAGGCAAAGACAAAGTGAAAGAGTAAAAGTTGTGAGGGAATAGGGTGACACAATCAGGGTAATAAGGTCATGGATGTGCAAACTGGGTAGTCAATACTAGGATAGAAGCAATTGGCATGGTAAACTGATGTGGTGCAGAGCTCAGGGTTTCTCTCTCCAGATTTGGCTATTAGATCTTTAGGGAACTGCTGCTAGCAGCTCATTATCAGTATGTTGGTTTCAGGCATGTGCCATCCATAAATGTCTACTCCAAGTAGATTGCATTCTTTGATACCAGCTATAGGATCTTTGCCCTAAGCATCCTGAGATACCACACTCCACAATGCTGCAGGATAGGCTCCACTTAGTGAGCTGCAATCACCTTTTACAAACCTAGCTGCTCCTCTCCAACATCAATTATCATGGTAGCAAAGGATCTGAGGAGAGCTCAGCAGCAGCTCTCTGGGAAGCTACCAGTTCTTACCCTGGCATTCTGGGAGCTTCCTTGAAATGGGCAAGAGAACTTGCTGCTGCTCTTCCAAATTTTCTGTGGCTCTGGACAGCCAGACTGTTCTACCTCAGATGGGTTACTTTGATCTACAGGTTCAAATGTGGCTTTAAACTTGCTCTGTCTCCTCTCTCTAGGTGCTCATCAGCTTCAACTGTCTCTCCTTTTTCTCCTAGGTAGTTTGCTTCATCTCTACACCCTTTGATTTCTGTTTGTATCAACCTATGACTATCACACCAAACCCTTCCAATTTCTCATCTACCTCTCTAGCTGTGAATCCAGCACAGCAAGCTACATGTAACTTCTGTGTCTGTTTATTAAGATTTGATCTGGAATCAAAGATGGTACTAGGCAACTAAGAACATGGGTACCATCTTAAATACTCCCCTGCCAATTACTGCTCATTCAGAAATGTACAAATGTGCTGTGGTCAGTCTCTCCTTCTTCATTTCTGGTTCAGTAGAATAAAGTGAAGTCACAATGGAGCCACTAGACAGCTGCTATGGCAGCAAATGAACCAATCATAGATAATTTAGTGAGGGGATACTAATCAAATATAGTAGAGTAAATGCACAGATTTGTAGGACACTACACAGGGCTTCCATCAAACAAGTATATGTCCAAAATGCCAGACGCATCTTGGGCTCTGCCCTAGATCTTCCTGCTCTGAAGGCACTGAGGACTCCTAGATACAACTCAGATCTAATGACATGGGTGAATAGAAAAGTAGGTGAGTATTGCTTAGTGTTCTGAAGTTGTGCTAAGGTGTTGTCTTGCATGACTGACATCTAATCAATGTCCTTTCCTGACTTTCACCACATCTCTTTATTTGGCATAAGTGGCAGGTGGGAAGATCTAACAAGAACACCTAGAGTTTGGGCCTGGGGTTAAAAACTCCATTTTGTGATCATAAAAATTCCACCAAGGCTGGGAAGGTAGCTCAGTGGTAGACTTGCATGCCAGAGGCCCTGGGTTCAATTCCTCAGAACCACATAAGCAGAAAAAGCTGGAAGTGGTGCCATGGCTCAAGTGGTAGTGTGCTAGTCTTGAGCTGAAGAGCTGAGGGACAGTGCCCAGGCCCAGAGTTTGGGCCCCATGAGTGACAAAAAAAAAATGCCACCACTTCCTCAAACTAGATCTAAGAGGCAGCAAGGAAGTTGGGTTAGCAATTAAAAAACTTATAATCACTTCAAAGTTTAATATCTGAAATCTTCCTTACCACCCCTCAGAATCCTATTTCCCAACTGTGTAGACACCCTTACACTCTCTTCTCCTGGAGCATTTGAGTGTGGGGCATCATCTGCTTCTTAAGTGTACTCCTTTACAAAGGAGATTTTTCTCTTAGACTCAAAATGACTTCAGTGATTGGGGTACTGTGCAATAGGCTAAACAGGACTTGGTCATTTGTTCACACCCCTAGGTGGAACTGTCAAGGACTAAGGACTAGTCAGGGTTCACTTGCTGTCAGTGGTATTGCTCTGAGGAATTGCTTTCCATGTTGCCCACAGTGCCTAGGCCAAGTCCTCTCAGAAAGGCTCCAAATGGAATCTACCTGAGTCTCTGAGTTGATCATCATTGAGAAACTATGTTCCACAGTCTGTGAATCACTCACTTCTGTGGGCATATGCATATGAGGGCCCAGGAAGAGAGTTCACTGGAAGGAAGGTCCTAGAATGCAAAACATCTACTAAGACAATGGAAACCCGAGGTTAGGCAAGCTGAATATTCAATGAACCAACAAGAAAGAAAGACACACTGTGAAACCCTGAAGCAAAGGGTCAGAAGGACTGAGGAGAAGGGAGCCCCATGATCAGGAATATAAGTGGAGCTTACAAACCCCTTCCAGCTCTGACTTTCTAGGTTGAAAGTAAGATAACAGGCAGCCTGAGTTTCTAAGAGCTCAATGTCTAGACTATATGGCTCTTTCAGAACTTCTTTTCCCTCCTCCTGTGTTCTGAGAGCAACAGTGAGTACAATGCTCCTGTCTTCTAGAGACAATCTTTCTCTTCACACACTGCTTACAGTAGACAATATTAAAAAAAATGAAATAGCACACAATTCTTCCCCAGAATTCTTGGCCCTAACAAGTTTCCGATTCTGAGCACAGAGTGATCATGGGTGAACTAAGAACACTTTTCCCAAGGCAGGTACCATTCAGTACAGTAGTTGTCACCTAAGATATTGGGTCCCAAAAGAAGAAACGGGGTCAAGGAGAGACAACTTATCATTGCTGGAAAAGGAGGAAGACTTAAATAGGAGAATGTTTCTCTGAGCACAGTCATGGGTAGTAATTTCAACAGTTTTCAAATTGTGGCTCATCAGCAGAGACTACCAACTCAAATCTCACTAAAGCTAATAATAAAACATATAAAAATTAAAAAAAAACTATTTGGATTTCAGTACTAACATCTTTTTTCAGGTGTGTGTGTGTGTGTGTGTGTGTGTGTGTGTGTGTGTGGCATCTGAGATTTTGTGTAGGACACCATTGGTTGTTAAAAAATGACATATTGGCACTATCCTTTAGATT
>NW_027204467.1:0-27468 GCF_024711535.1 Dipodomys merriami | reverse complement strand
CAACCAAACACATGTACAAGTATTGGTACACATCTCCTAAGAGGTAAGCTGTCTGCTGAACATCTGTTTAATGAGTGACTAGTCACTGCTTCTGTCAACTGCTAGAAATACAATGCAAGCTGCATGCATAGTGATAAGTTAAAAAGAAACAATAAGGCTCCGTAGTACAGTGGATAGCACGCTGGACTTCTAAAATGAAACAGTAATTTAGTAATATTCTACTCAGCTCAACATGTACACAAAATATTATCTTTCCAATTTGCAATCAATAGAAAAACCTGAATGAGCTAGTCCTTTTTTTTTTTTTTGGTGTGTGTGTGTGTGTGTGTGTGTGTGTGTGTGTGTGTGTGTGTGTGTGTGTGTGTGTGTGTGTGTGTGTGTGTGTGTGTGTGTGTGTGTGTGTGTGTGTGCGCGCGCCAACATTGGGACTTGAACTTGGGGCCTGGATACTGTCCTTTAGCTTTTCCTGCTCAGGGCTGGCACCCAATCACCTCAGCTATACCTCTACTTCCAGCTTTTTGCTGGCTCATTGGTGATAAGAACTCTTGGACTTGTCTGCCCAGACCAGCTTCAAACTTTGATCCTCAGATCTCAGCCTCCTGAGTAGCTAGGATTACAGGGGTAAGCCACCGGCTCCCAGCCATAGTCTTATTTTTTAATTTTTTTTTTTTTCCTTTGAGAGAGTCTCACTATGTAGCCCAGCCTAGCCTCCAACTTGCAACCCTCCACAGTCTCCTGAGTGCTGGGATTACAGGTGTTTACTGCTATACCTGGCTCTGTGTCCAATTTACATTTACTACACACAGACATCTGAATTTCTCCTCTCCCTTGCCCTCTCCTCTCTTCTCTTTTTTCCCTCCTTCTTTCCTTCCTTCCTTCCCTCCCTCCCCTTCTTTCCTTTTGGTTTGTAGAGACAATGTTTCAATATGTAGCTCAGGATCCTCCTGCCCCTACCTCCCAAGTGCTGGGATTACAGGATTGCACCACTACATCCAGCTTCAACCTTGCTTTTCAAGTGCTCAAAAGCCACACGAGGCTAGTGGCCACCTGTCCATTTCTTTATCCCATGACCTTTTGTGCATTCACTTGTCTAGTCCTAAGATACTTAGACTTCCGCCATTAGACAGATCAGAAAACCAAGGCCCAGCCGGGCATTGGTGGCTCACACCTGTAATCCTAGCTACTCAGGAGGCTGAGATCTGAGGATCGCGGTTCAAAGCCAGCCCGGGCAGGAGAGACCATGAGACTCCTATCTCCAATAAACCACCAGAAAACCGGAAGTGGCGCTGTAGCTCAAGTGGTAGAGCGCTTGCCTTGAGCTAAAGAGCTGAAGGACAGCGCCCAGGCCCAGAGTTCAAGCCCCACGGCCGACCAAAAAAAAAAAAAGAAAACCAAGGCCCAGAGAGCAGAGTTAACCTGCCATA
This sequence comes from Dipodomys merriami, assembly GCF_024711535.1. Lineage (NCBI taxonomy): Eukaryota > Metazoa > Chordata > Mammalia > Rodentia > Heteromyidae > Dipodomys > Dipodomys merriami. The sequence continues at coordinate 26,044 of NW_027204467.1, read as the reverse complement.
ATCACACAGCCAGTCAACAGCAAAGGCCACATGAATGCAGATTCCCTCACAGAGCTCATTCATGTTCTCTGAAAACATAAAGAATGGTATGTGAAGCCAGGCGCTGGTGGCTCATGCCTGTAATCCTAGCTGCTCAGGAGACAGATCTGAAGATCTTGGTTCAAAGCCAGCCAAGGCAGGAAAGTCTGAGAGACCCTTATCTCCAATTAAGCACCAAAATGCCAAAAGTGGAGCTGTGGCTCAGGTGATAGAGTGCTAGCCTTGAGCAAAACAGCTCAGTGACAGCAGCCAGACCCTGAGCTTAAACCCCAAGTCCCCCATAAACCCCTTCCACACACAAAAGAATGGCATGTGAGCCAGACGGCTTAAGCCTGTAATCTTTGCTACCCAGGAGGCTGAGATCTGAGGATCTCAGTTTGAAGCTAGTCTAGGCAGAAAAATCTGAGAGACGCTTATCTCCAACTAACCAGCAAGAATGTTGGTCTGGGGGAGAAGGAGAGGGAGAAAAGAAAGAAGGAAAAAAGAACAGCATCTTAGGTGTTTCCCAAACTTACATAAAATCCTTTCTTATCTCATTCTCTTTGAGTCTGTGCCCTCTAGAGCCCACCAGCCTGCATTCCACACCCTTGTGCCTTGGGCCTATACCTTCACCCAGACTAGGACCTCACAGGGCCACTCTGTGTAGGATCTGGTCAGCCCTCAAGCACCTTCTATAGCTCCCTAGGGTTCTCAGATCCCGGAATTCCAGAGTAGAACAGCCTTCTTTATCTCCAGCCTCCCCCCCCACCATACACACACACATGAGAGAGACATGTAAAATTGTTATCTGAGAACTCCTTGTTAAGCCACACTGAGCCTTAGGACACACAGACTCCTTCCCCTGGTAAACTCCTACACACCCATCAACACCAAGTCCTTCCTCATTGAGGGAGCCTTCCCTTCTCCCTCTCCTGAAGATTTCAGGGACTCCCTCCTCCCAGACCCTGTTATCTCATCCAAACCACAGATGTAGTCACTCTTAAGCTGAGAGAAGTAGTAGAGAGAATCTAGTATTGACAGAATCTAGTTTTATACTAGGTTCTCCCCTTCTCCCCGCCCCTACATCCTGAACAATTGATAAAGAGTCCCGGTGGTCATGAACAGGTCTACTCCATTTAGACTTGCTCTGTGTAGGAGAGGCAAGTGGAAGATAGATTGAACTTGATTGTTAGAGTAATGGCAGGCAGGTTTCAAAGCACAGCAAGCTGACTCAAGAATGGAACTGGGGAGGGAAGGGATGGAGGCGTGGCTCAAGTGGTAGAGCACCTGCCTAGCAAGCACAAGGCCCTGAGTTCAATCTCCTGGCATCATTTTCTTTCTCTTTCTTTCTTTCTTTCTTTCTTTCTTTTTTTCTTTCTTTCTTTCTTTCTTTCTTTCTTTCTTTCTTTCTTTCTTTCTTTCTTTCTTTTTTTAAGAGTTATAGGTGGCTTACACCTGCAATCTCAGCTACTTAGGTGGCTGAGATCTGAGAAGCATGGTTCAAAGCCAGGTCAGGCAGAAAAAAAAAAATCTGTGAGACTCTTATCTCCAAATAACCACCAAAAAACAATCAGAAATGGAGCTGTGGCTCAAGTGGTAGGGCATGAGCTTTGAGTAAAAACAGCTAAAGGTGAATGTCCAGGCCCTGAGTTCATGCCCCAGGACTGGCACAAAAAAACAAAACAAAAAAAACCACCTGGCACTAGATGAGTTAAACATCTACATTTGATCAGCCCCTCTCAGGGGCTTGCTTTCTTTTCTATGAAATGAGACAGCAATTTCTGCTCTGTTCCCCCATGCAGGGACAGTGACATTACCGGTATTAATTTTTTTTTTAAGCCCAACTCCCATACCCACAAGCAATAGTGATTATCCATATGGCCAACAAGGTGGGACATATTCCACAGTAAGGGCCTCCAACCACCCTCCTCCGGCAACCTCATCCAAAAGATCCTGGGGTCTCCAGTTCCTACCTGATGCCCCCCACCCCGCATCCACACACGAGCACCCCACATAGTCTCAGATATGAATAAATAAGCAAACGAACACCTTTTATTATGGCAGTGAAAAACAGAAGCTCAGGGGGGGGAAAAGCAGGAGATCATTCCTCCAACCTTTCATAAAAAGGAGCTGCAACTCAAACTCCATTCCGAGTTTCAAACTTGGGCTCTATCACCCCCATAAACTTGGGCTCTCCCCTCCCCCCCTGCTGGGGGGGCAATCCCAATCTCAACGCCCCTCCCCATCCTTTTCTTAAATCCCCTGGTTTCAAAGGAGGTGGTGAGGGAACAGTTCAGAGAACGTGGAGAAAGTGGGAGCCGAGCCTGGGTGGATGCAGCTGACGGCCAGCTGTGACGGAGACCCACACCCAGAACAGGTTGGTCTAGGAAGGCCACTAAAAGGTAAAAGGGGGGGGGATGGGCTGTGCCTAGGTGGTGCCAAGACCTGTATGTAGGCAGGTCCACCGGGAGAGCAGAGCACCCCGGAAGGACCAGACCTTAATTAACCCCTATGTTCCCCCAAGGCCTCTCAGCTCTGCCCTGAGGGGAGGGGGCAGCTGCCCAGAGCCCTTCATCGTGGGGACACCCCCACACACACACCCATCTTGCAGCAATGCTCAGGGCTCGAGTTATTTAGACAGATATGGGGGGCGGGAGCTGGGGAAAGGAGTAGGGGACCCGCCCTACGGAGACAAGGCCCTGCAGCTGGGCTCCCGGAGCTTGATCCTGGACTAGCCATTTCTTCCTTTTTCCGCAGAGCTCGCCTGCCTTCCCCAGGAAAGGGGGGGCGGGATAATAAGTCACAGCTGCCAACCGGGACCATGGTGGCTTTAGAGGGGCGCGGGGATGTGGGGGGGTGTCCCCGGGGCTCCCGGGCCACCGCCCGCAGCGCAGGCAAGGCGGATGCGAGCTGGGTGTCCCAGCCTGGGGGGGGGGGGGGTGAGTGATATTGGGGGAAGGTGGGGACGGCGGTGCTGAGCGCTTAGGGTCCCCTCGCATGGAGGCTGCTGTCGGTGGTGTAAAGAGAGGGGGGATCCCCAAAGACGCATGATGTGGGTGTGGAAATGGGGCGTGCAAAGGACGCCCCCCCCCGGGAAAGAGGGTTTGTGGGGGGTGGGAAGCAGCCCCCGGCCCGCATCGGGAGACCCCCCCCACCCGGCCCGCAGACCCCGCCCCGCTCACCTAGGGGCCCCCGGTGCACGGCTGGGCCCCACCCCCACTGCGCTCGGGCGCCCGGCGGGCAAAGTCCACGGCCTGGGCCCGGCAGGAAGCGCGGAGGCCCCGCACGGCAGATCCTGGGGCCCGGAGGACCCCCCCCCCCGCCCCGCAACCCCGGCGGTCCGCGCCATTGTTCCCACGGCCCCAGCTTGCCAGCCCGGCGCCCCGCCCCCCGCACCTGCCGCCAAGCGTCCCCCAGTACCTGCACCCCCAAACGCCGCCCGCAGCACCCATGCCAGGCTCGCCGCCGCCTTGGCCCGCGAGAAATCGTACTGGTCCAGCGATTTGATCTCGGGCACCAAGAAGGTCCTCCGCAGCGGCCCGGGCCCCGCGGGCGCCGCCTCCACCATGGCGGCACCGGGGCTGCGAGCCGGCAGACACCGGCTCCACGCTCGGGGCTGGGCTACGCTGCGCTGCACCGCGTTCCGGCCCCCGCCAAGGCCGCCGCCGCCCGCTGTTACTGCTGCTGCTGCTGCCGCCGCTGCTCCCGCTGCTGCTGCTGCTGCTGCTGCTGCTGAGCCAGGTGCGGCCGCTTGCGCCGGCGACGCAGCGTCGGCCCCGCCCCCGGGGCGGAGCCCAGGTGAGCCCCGCCCAGTCGAGTGAGGCCCCGCCCATCTCATCCAGGTCCCCGCCCAACGGGTCTGTAAGCCTCAATGGGTTTCCTTAAGGCCCAGTATGGCAGAGCCACAAGGCCAGGACTGCGCTGATGAGGAGAGGGGGTGAGGGGTGGAGGAGAGAGACAGGCAGACAGATAGACAGACAGGCAGGCAGGCAAGCTGACTCGCTGGAAAGGATCAGGGACCCTTCTCTGCCAGCTGTCTCTGGGCAGGTCTCTGAGCACCCAGTGCGGACTTTGAAAGCTCCAGCCCCTGGGGCCAGGGGCGTGCACCTGCTTCTAACCGAAAAGAGAACTTCTGTAAATGTGTTGAGGTGGTGAGTCCCAGCTTGCGACTGTGTGTGTTTTTACCACGTGTTAGGTGTGTAAAGATCTGTGTCGTATAGCTGACTGCATTCTGAGTATGAAAGTTGGTGATTAAGGCCAGGCCCTGATAGCTCACGCCTGTGATCCTAGCTACTCAGGAGGCAGAGATCTGAGGATCAAAGTTCAAAGCCAGCCCGGGCAGGTAAATTCATGAGACTCTTACCTCCAATGAACCATGAAAAAACTGTTAAGTGGAGCTGTGACTCAAGTGGAAGAGCACCAGCCTGGAGCATAAAAGCTCAGAGACAGCACCCAGGCCCTGAGTTCAAGCCCCATGACTGACCAAAGAAAAATTAATGATCAGGGCTGAGAATGTGGCTTAGTGGTAGAGTGCTTACCTAGCATGCATGAGCCCCTGGGTTCGAGTCCTTGGTACCATATAAATAAAATACAAGTTTAAAAAAAATAGTTAAACATTGCCAGGCATCGGTGGCTCACACCTGTAATCCTAGCTACTCAGGAGGCTGAGATCTCAGGATCTCGGTTCAAAGCCAGCCCAGCAGGAAAGTCCATGAGACTCTTATCTCCAATAAACCACTCACAAAACCTGAAGTGGCGTTGTGGTTCAAGTGGTAGAAGACTAGCCTTGAGCTGAAGAGCTGAGGGACAGCTCCCAGGCCCAGAGTTCAAGCCCCACAACCGACCAAAAAAAAAAAGTTAAACTTCAAAAAAAAATAAATAAAGAGTAAAACTTAAAAAAATGACAAATGTATGTATGTATCTCTGTGTTGTGGGTATAAGAGTAACTAAATGTGTTTGGGTGTTGTGCAAGGGTATGATGGATTTTCTTATCAATTTGGGAATATGAGAGACCTCGAGTGGATACATTTGTGCAGCATTTTGTGTGTGTGGTCAATATGGAGGTTACTGGGGGGTCTTGCCTATTTGTGATATATGCAGTATTTGTTGGGGAAGGGTTTGGGTTGTCTGTGGGTGAGGATGTGTTTGTGTGTTGTTGTGTGCAGGTGTGGATACACTTTCTAAATGTATTCCTGTACATATATAGATCTCATTTTGTTTCCCACAGATTCAATCAAACATGGATTGAAAATGATTGGAAACAAAGTGCATTTGGACAGAAGAAAGGACTATTTTTCCCCTACATGACATAGTGCAACAACCTTGCCCACAACATTTACTTTGTATACCTTTTTTTTGCGGGGGGGGGGGGGGGAGGGTCTGGTCGTGGGGCCTGAACTCTGGGCCTGGGTGCTGTCCCTCAGCTCTTCAGCTAAAGGCTAGTGCTCTACCACTTGAGCTACAGCACCACTTACAGCTTTTTTTCTTTTTGCTTATGTGGTGCTGAGGAATTGAACCCAGGGCTTCATGCATGCAAGGCAAGAGCTCTACCACTGAGCCACCTTCCCAGCCCTACTTTGTATACCTTATTAGAAGTTATCTAAGAGTTGCCAGGCACTCGTGGCTCACACCTGTAATCTTAGCTACTCAGGAGGCTGAGATCTGAGGATCACCATTTAAAGCCAACCCGGGCAAGAAAGTCCGTGAAACTCTTATCTCCAATAAACCACCAGAAAACCAGAAGTGGCACTGTAGCTCAAATGGTAGAGCGCTAGCCTTGAGCTGAAGAGCTGAGGGACAGTGAGTGCTCAGGCCCAGAGGTCAAGCCCCACAACCGACAAAAAAAGAAGTTATCTAAGAGGATTTAAAGTCAACTAATAAAGCTACATATTTCTAGCTCACACCTGTAATCCTAGCTACTCAGGAAGCTAAGACCTGGAGGATAGAAGGTTAAAAAATAAAATAAAAATCCTTCAGCCAGGCGCTGGTGGCTCATGCCTGTAATACTAGCTATTCAGGAGGCTGAGATCTGAGGAGCATGGTTCAAAGCCAGCCCGGACAGAAGTCCATAAGACTCTTATCTCCAATAAACCACCAGAAAACTGGAAGTGGTGCTGTGGCTGTAGTGGTAGAGCACTCGCCTTGAGTAAATTGCTAAAGGACAGTGCCCAGGCCCAGAGTTCAAGCCCACAACAGACAAAAAAAAAAAAAAAAAAAAATCCTTGAAACTCTATTTCCAAAATAACCAGCTAAAAACCAGACTGGAGGTGTGGCTCCAGTGGTAGAATGCTTGCCTAGCAAGTGTGAGGCCTGAGGCTTAATCCTTTGTACTGAAAAAAAAAAAAAGTTAAAACTATAAAGTTTGCTGAGCACTGGTGGCTCACAGCTGCAAAGGTATGAAGTGTCAAATGTGCAGTTGTTTGTGGATGTGAGTATAATTCATTATGGGATGTTACTAAGTGTGTACGTGCCTAAACCTCTATTTGTGTATACTTGTTTAGTATTTGCTTGTGTGTAATCTGTACTTTTGTGCCAAGACATCTCCTATATGATTCTTAGCTATGTGTACTAGTGAAAGCACAAATATTTGTGCCTAGGCCAGGTGCCGGTGGCTTACACCTGTAATCCTGGCAACTCCAGTGGCTGAGATCTGAAGGTTTGCAGTTCAAAGCCAGCCTTGGGAGGAAAAATTCCCCAAGATTCCATCTTCAATCAACCAGCAAAATCAAACCAGACTAGATAGGTATGACTTAAGTGGTTAGAGCACCAGTCATGAGCAAAAAGTAAAAAAGAAAAACAAAAATAAAAAACTGAGCAAGACCTCAAAGCTCTGAGTTCAAGTTCTGATGTACACACACACACACACACACACACACACACACACACACACACACACACAACCTATATAAGAGGTTCAAGTCTGTGTGCCCCCCCCATGGCTTTATAAAGTGCTTTATGCAATGTGGAAAAACTATATATGTCCCCCGCAGGGTGGCCCGAGGCAAGGCCTTGTTCACATTCCAGGGCCGTGCTGACACGTGTGTTTTGGCGTGGGTCTCACGGTCCAGAGCGTGTGACCGGCAGGTGAGTGGGTGTGCCCGAGGGAGGGGAGCTGGGGCGTGTGCCCTCCTGTCTGGATGTGCCCGTCCAGGCACCGCTGGGTGTGGGAACACACAAAAGGGCCAGTGTGTGTGTGTGTGTGTGTGTGTGTGTGTGTGGCAGCACACAGGTAGGTTTCACACCATGGGCGTAGCTTCTCCAAAACACCTCAACAAAGGGCCTTACTGTCCTGGTCCTCAGTTTCCCCAGCTGGGTGGCTTAAAGGTGGGGGAGAGGAGGCCTGGGGTCCTATGGAAGATGTTCCTTCCACACTCTGTTCCTCCTGTGAGTTTGGGGTGTCCTGGGAAAGTTTCCCTGACTTCTGCCGGACCCCAAGGGCAAACCTCAGATGGAGCCACGCCTGCAGCTCCATCCCCATGGAGGACGCCAGGTGACCAGGTGAACACATACGCACTCACGTGCTTTCCATCCTAGGAGGGGGCCACAGGCCCTCACCTGCAGAGGGAACAAAGTGGGGGCGTCTGGAGGTATCTGGGGCCCCGCTGAGGCTCCTAAAGGCCTCTTCAGAGCCCAGCCCCCACACCGGGCCAACCGGAAAGCCAGGCTGGGCTAGATCGCCCCACCCACACACTAGGCCAGGCTGGCTGGAATTGAGGTCCCACCTGGCCCCCGGGGCCTGTTCCTGTGGTCCAAGGCGGCCTCAGACACATACAGGGGTCCCCTTTCTAGCTGGGCAACACTCTCCCCACCGCCTTTCTTCACCACCCCCCCCCCTGTAAATTCCTCCCTCCCTCCTCCTCCCTCACTTGCAGCTCATTAGACAGCTGGGGGTGGGGATGACAGAGAGCATTTGTAGGTCAAGGGTTCAGGACTGGATTTTGGGGAGCATAGGCATCTGCATAAAGTCATCTGGGAGACCAGACACTGGTGGCTCACGCCTGTAATCCTAGCTACCCAGGGGAGGGAGATCTGAGGATCACAGTTCCAAGCCAGCCCAGACAAGAAGTGTTCTTGAGACTCAGCTCCAAATAAACGGAGTTGTGGCTCAAGTGGTAGAGCAGCAGCCTTGCATTTGGCCCAGTACTCAAGAACAGTTTCCAGGCCCTGAGTTAAAGTCCCAGGACTGGAAAAATAAAAAATAAAGTAAGATAAAAGGCCAGGCTTTATGGACCACAATCCTTCAGATTTCAGCCTCCTGAGCAGCTTGGATCACAGGCACAAGCCTATAATCCAGTGATAGAAGGGTGTGTGTGTGTGTGTGTGTGTGTGTGTGTGTGTGTGTGTGTGTGTGTGTGTGTGTGTGTGTGTGTGTGTTCTGGGGCCTGAACTGAGGGCCTAAATGCTCCTGAGCAGCTTGGATCACAGGCACAAGCCTATAATCCAGTGATAGAAGGGTGTGTGTGTGTGTGTGTGTGTGTGTGTGTGTGTGTGTGTGTTCTGGATCACAGGCACAAGCCTATAATCCAGTGATAGAAGGGTGTGTGTGTGTGTGTGTGTGTGTGTGTGTGTGTGTGTGTGTGTGTGTGTGTGTGTGTGTGTTCTGGGGCCTGAACTGAGGGCCTAAATGCTTCCCTGAGCTTCTTTTTGCTTAAGGCTACCACTTGAGCCACAGCTCCACTTCTGGCTCTTTGGTGTTTCATTGAAGATCACCCCTGGCTCTGCCATCCTCAGATCTCAGCCTCCTGAGTAGCTAGGATTACAGGCATGAGCCACCAGCACCCAGCAAGACAGTATTTTTTATCACATGTGATGAAGATGGCAGTTAGCTTTTGGGATATTCCAGCCCCAAATATCTATGCCCAGTCTTTTTTGTGGCAACAAAATTGTCAGAAAAGTTTCCAATCAAAAGCTATTCTCCAAGCTGGGTGCCAGTGGCTCACACCTGTAATCCTAGCTACTCAGGAGGCTGAGATCTGAGGATCACCATTCAAAGCCAGCCCAGGCAGGAAAGTCCAAGAAACTCTTATCTCCAATTAACCACCAGAAAACCGGAAGTGGCACTGTAGCTCAAGTGGTAGAGTGTTAGCCTTGAGCTGAAGAGCTGAGGGACAGCGCTCAGGCCCAGAGTTCAAGCCTCACAACCAACCAAAAAAAAAAAAAAAAAAAAAAAAAAAAAAAACAGCTATTCTCTAGAATACCTACCCCATCCTTCTCCAAACTATCAAGGTCATTGAACAAGGAATGTCTGAGAAAATATTCCAGTGAATCTAGGGAGACATGATAAGTCAATGGTCGATGTCATAGGTGCCTGAGTCCACCCCAACCCAGCACTGAGAAAGGAAGAGAGAAGGAAATAAAATTAAAAGAAAGAAAAAAGAGAGAAAAGAAAAGGAAGGAAGGAAGGAAGAAAGAAAGGAAGGAAGGGAGGAAGGAAGGGAGGGAGAGAGGAAGGAAATAAGCAAAAAGGAGATTGATTGATTCATTTTATTTAGCCCAGGCCCTGGGATATAAAAAGGGCAGTTGCAGGAAAACTGGAGAATTCTTAAGCAAGTCTCTGCTCAGTAAGCAACAATGTATCAGCATTAGTTTACTAATTGTATCAATGATACCATACTGATGTAGAATAGTAACAATGCAGGAATTGTATAAATTTGTGTGCATTTCAGGGCTGGGAAAGGAGGACTGGAGTCTTGGAGAACCCTGTTCTCTCTGCTCAACTATCTTGTTATATTTATTTATTTATGTATTTATGTATTTATGTATATATGTATGTATGTATGTATTTTGGTGCTAGTCCTGGAGCTTGAACTCAGGGCTTGGCGTTAGCTTTTTTTTTTGGCAGTCCTGGGGCTTGAACTCAGGGCCTGGACACTATCCCTGAGCTTCTTTTTCCTCAAGGCTAGCACTCTACCACTTGAGCCAAAGCGCCACTTCCAGCTTTTTCTGTATATGCTGTACTGAGGAATTGAACCCAGAGCTTCATGCATGCTAGGCAAGCACTCTACCATTGAGCCACCTTTCCAGCTCCTGTTAGCTTATTGAAGGCTGGTGCTGTACCACTTGAACTACAGCTCCACTTCTGGCTTTTGGTGCTTAATTGGAGAGAAGAATTCCCTGGACTTTCCTGCCTGTTGCTGGCTTTGAACCATGATCCTCCGATCTGAGCCCCCTGAGTAGCTAGGATTATAAGTGTGAGCTATGGGTGCCTGGCTAAACAATTGCCCTTGTTAATTTAAGTCTTTCTACAGGGCTTGGGGGGAGGTGTGGCTCGATAGTAGAGTGCTTACCTAGCATGTGTGAGGCCCAGGATTTCAGCCCCAGCACTGCAATAAATAGTAATGACAATAACAACAATAATAAATTTAGGCCTAGTAGTGAATGTCTATAATCCCAGCACTGTGGAGGTTGAGGCAGGAAGATTGTGAGCTTAAGGATACATAGAGGGATCCTGTTGGGAGAGGAGGGAAATTAGGAAAGGAACATGCAGGAAGAGGAAAGAAGAAGGGAGGGAGAAGTAGAGAGAAGGAAAGAAGAAAACAACAGAAACTTCTATTCCTGCCTGGCACCTGTGGCTCCCGTCTGTAATCCTAGCTATTCAACAGGCTGAATCTGGGGATTGCGGTTGAAAGCCAGCACAAGTAGGAAAGTCCAGAAGGCTCTTATCTCTAATTAATCAGCAAAAAGCCAGATGTGGAGCTATGGCTCAAGTGGTAGAGTGCTAGGCTTGAGTGGAAAAATCCCAAGTAAGAGCATCTAGGCCCTGAGTTGAAGCTTCAGACCTGACACACACACACACACACACACACACACACACACACACACACACACTTCTTTGAAATCTCTACTAATAAAAGGAATTTAAACATGAGCCCAGCTGTCTTAAAATTGCTATGTAAAATGACTATAAAATTTCTAAGCACTGATTATTGCTGGTGCTCTGTCATCAGGACAATAATAAAGAGTATGGAAGGAAGCCATGGCGGGCTGTGGATGATACCTTGAGCCAGGCTAGGGCCTAGAATGCCAATATTCTCACATTTCCAAACAGATCCTTGCTTCCAACTGAGTGGTGCCAGGCCCGGGGCTTGAACTCAGGGCCTGGGTGCTGTCCTTGAGCTTTTACACTCAAGTCTGGTGCTTTACTACAGACAGCCACAGCTCCACTTCTGGCTTGTTGGTGATGAATTGGAGATAAGGGTCTCATGGACTTTCCTGCCTAGGCTGGTTCTGAACCTCAATCCTCAAAAGTCAGCAGCCTCCTGAGTAGCTAGGATTACAGGCATAAGCCACTAGGCTCAGTTTTAGTTAATACAGATAGTTACCATTATCTTAATTTCTTTCTTTCTTTCTTTCTTTCTTTTTTTTTTTTTTTTTTTGCCAGTCCTGGGGCTTGAACTAAGGGCTTAGGCACTGTCCCTGAGCTTCTTTTGCCCAAGGCTAGCACTACCACAGTGCCAATTCTTGCTTTTTCTGTTTATGTGGTACTGAGGAATCAAACCCAGGGCTTCATGCATGCTAGGCATGCAATCTTCCACTAAGCCACCTTCCCAGCCTGGTTAACATTATCTTTTATCTCTACCTACTGGAGGCCCAGAGCAGCCTCTCCTAACACCAAACCAAACAAACAAACAAAAAAAAAGGCTCCTAAGATTGCAAACATCCCTTCCTTTGCCCCTCTTGAGATTGCATCTCTGTCCCTTTGAAAACCATGCATGTTAAGTGAAGTGAAGTAAGCCAGGCCCAAAGAAACATAGGTCCCATGGTTTCCCTTATTTGCAATAACTAGTATATTTCTGAGACAAGCAGAAATGGTCAGGTAAGTTGATGTTAAACGAAATTAACCCCAAGTTAAGGACTCAAATTTTTTTCTTGCTTGCTATTATGTCTAACATATTTATAGGATATTTCTTTGTTGCTTGTATGTCCCTCCCCCACGGTATAACCCCTGTTTTCACTGTATTTGAGGTTGGTATAATTTGGGGAGGTGAAGGAAAAAAAAACAAATTGTTTAAATACAGGTGGACCCATTGCACCAATGAGATGTGCAAGAGGTTATGTCGAAAATGAACTTTACAACTTCGGTGCGGGGAGGGGGGGGTGGAAGGGGATGGGAAGGGATGGTAAGGGGAAACAAAGGAGGAGGCAACAATGCTTGATAAGAAATGCACTCATGGGCTGGGAAGGTGGCTCTCAGTGGTAGAGCGCTTGCCTTGCATGCCTGAGGCCCTGGGTTCCATTCCTCAGGACCACATAAGAAAAAAGAAAAAAAAGCTGGAAGTGGTGCTGTGGCTCAAGTGGTAGAGTGCTAGCCTTGAGCTGAAGAGCTGAGGGACAGCGCCCAGACCCAGAGTTCAGGCCCCAGGACTGGACCCCCCCCCCAAAAAAGAAATGAACTCATTACCTTGCCCATGTAATTGTAACCCCTCTGTATGGTCTTTTCAGAAGAAAGAAAGAAAGAAAGAAAGAAAGAAAGAAAGAAAGAAAGAAAGAAAGAAAGAAAGAAAGAAAGAAAGAAAGAAAGAAAGAAAGAAAGAAAGAAAGAAAGAAGAAGAGAGAGAGAGAGAGAGAGAAAGAGAGAAAGAGAGAAAGAGAGGGAGAGAGGGAGAGAGGGAAAAAGAAAGGAAGAAAGGAAGAAAGGAAGAAAGAAAGAAAGAAACCATGCTTGTAGCCAGGCAGTGGTGGCTCACGCCTGTAATCCTAGCTACTCAGGAGGCTGAGATCTGAGGATTGCAGTGCGAAGCCACCTAGGATAGGAGTCTGTGAGACTCCTCTCCATTAAACTACCAAAAAAAAGCCAGAAGTGGTAGAGTACTAGTAAAAGAAGTAAAAGAGTAAAAGAAGTAAAAGAGTAAAAGAAGCTCAGGGAGAGTGCCCAGGCCTGGAGTTCAAGTCCCAGGCCTGGCACAAAAAAAGAAAGAAAAAGAAAATTACACATACGTGCAGGTAACAAATCTAAGTTTGCAGACTTGGTACAGAAGAGCTAGCCACGTCAATGAGCTTCAGGGTCGCCTTTAGAAGAGCCCAAATCGGAAAGGACCTAACTGGTCCCATAATAGACCCCAGCAACTTCACATTGGAGGCCGAGCTGTGGGCGTGGCGTGGGGCTAGAAAGAATGCTGAGCTGAGATGGAGAACATGTTTTGAAGATGGAATTGGCAGGACATATGGTTACTGTGAACAGGAGGGCAGGAGGGAGAGGGAGGGGCCTTGGACGATTCCCAGATCTGTGCCTTTCGCAATTGGATAAGATGGGGACACGAGATGAGGGGCCAGGCTGGGTGAGGAGGATGAGTTTCATCTTGGATAAGTTGAGTTTCAGGTCCTTGAGGGCCACAGGGGAAGCCAGAAGTGGGCTGGCAAGGGGAAGAGGGGAGTAGCTCAAGTATTAGGGCTTTTGGCCTACTTGCAAGTATGAAGTATGGGGTTCTATCACAGGATTTGGGGTGCCGGGAAGCAGGAATTTGTTATTGCCTGCAGATTATATTGAGTAGTAAAGTATATGACTGTGTGTGAGATCCCACTCCTGTTCCCTCTGATAGAAAGTATGTAGGAGCCAGGCACTGATGGCTCACCTGTAATCCTAGCTACTCAGAAGGCTGAGAGCTGAGGATCACGGTTCAAAGCCAGCCTGGGCAGGAAAGTCTATCTCTAATAAACCACTCAGAAAAAGCCAGAAGTGCCACTGCAGTTCAAGTGGTAGAGCACTAAAGAGCACAAAGAGGCTCGGGAACAGTGCCCAGGCCCTAGGTTCAAGCCAAAGGACCAGAAAAAAAAAAGTATGTAGGATTTGGAAGCAAATTACTTGTCTTTAAGTGAATGGATCAATCTGTGATGAGAATCCAAAGGGTTATTTTTAATTTCATGGAAGAAAGAGGAGGAGGAGGAGCAGGTGGAGGAGGAGGAGGAAGAAGAAGAAGAGGAAGAAGAGGAAATAATGAGCTACCAAAACACAGAAAGACACAAAAAAACTGAAATGTGCATTACAGCCATCCCTCAGTAGTCACAGATTTATACACACATTCATACACACACACACACACACACACACACACACACACACACACCATGCTAATGAATACCCAAATCCACACATGCTCAAGTCTCTTAAATATCAGTTGTTGTGTGTGTGTGTGTGTGTGTGTGTGTGTGTGTGTGTGTGTGTGTGTGTGTGTGTGTGTGTGTGTGTCCTAGAACTTGGACGCAGGGCCTGGGTGTGCTGTCCTTGAGCTTTTTGTACTCAAGGCTGGTGCTCTACCACTTTGAGCCACAGCTCCACTTCTGGATTTTTTTTTGTCAGTCCTGGGGCTTGAACTCTGGGCTTGGGCACAGTCCGGGCATTTTTCAGCTCAAGGCTAGCACTCTACCTCTTGATCCACCATACCACTTCCAGTTTTCTGGTGGTTAATTGGAGATAAGAGGCTCACAGACTTTCCTGCACAGGCTGGCTTTGAACTGTGATCCTCAGATCTCAGGCTTTCTGAGGAGCTAGGATTACAGATGTGAACCACCAGAGCCAGATTCAACTTTATTTGTGTATTTGTTTATGTACTTCTTTATTATTTTGCTAGTCCTGAAACCTGAACTCCAGGCCTGAGAATGTTCACTTGTCTTTTGTGTGTGTGTGTGTGTGTGTGTGTGTGTGTGTGTGTGTGTATGTGTGGGTGTGTGCATGTGCACACTCTACCACTTGAGCATATGTCCAATTCTGGCTTTTTGCTGGTTAAATGGTCTCTTGAATTTTCCTACTTGGGCTGGCTTCAAATCTTGATTACTGCCTGGCACCAGTGGCTCAAGCCTGTAATCCTAGCTACTAAGAAGGCCGGTTCAAAGCCAGCCTGGGCAGGAAAGTCCGTGATACTCCAATAAACCACCAGAAAACCAGAAGTGGCACTGTGGCTCAAGTGGTAGGGTGCTAGCCTTGAGCTGAAGAGCTTGGGGACAGTGCCCAGGCCCAGAGTTCAAGCCCCACAACCAAGAAAAAAACCCTTGATTACCCCATATCTCAACCTCCTAAAAAGCCAGGATTACAGGAGTTAGCCACTGCATCCCAGCCATACTTAATAGTGATATAAGACAAGGACAAGCGATGTGTCCTTGACAGAAAGAAACTCTGTTAACTTGGCCACTGTCCTTCCTTCCCTCCCACGGGTAGGAGGAGGTCTCTGGCAGACAGGACACATGCTTTGACTTGGAGTGAATGAAAATAAAAGTCAAGATGATTGTGGGGGGAGGAGGAGGAGGAGGAACTAAAAAGAGATGAAGGCTCTGGGTGTTCTGATATTGGGGACCTTCAGGGGACCCAACACTAAGGCACGTTCAAAATTGTCATCCTCAAGCTAGGCATCAGTAGCTCATGCCTGTAATCCCTGCTACTCAGGAGGCTGAGATTTGTGGTTCAGTGCTAGCTTGGGCCAGGAAAATCCATGAGAACTCTTATCTCCAATGAACCAGCAAATGGCTAGAGGTAGAAGTATGGTTCAAGTGGTAGAGTGCTAGCCTTGAGGAGAAAAAAATAAAAGCTCAAGGACAAAGCCCAGGCCCTGAGTTCAAGCCCCAGGACTGACAAAAAGAAAGAATTAGAACTCATAGGGAAAAAAAAAACAAGAAAATAGAACAATAAAGCCTGTTGTAATCATTTTAGAGGTAAGCAGAAGTAAGGGGGGAGCAAGAGAGGGGGTATTTAATGAGGATGCATGAGTATCATGCTGGAAATGTCACAATGAAATTAAGCCTCATGCCGGGCACCAGTGGCTCAGGCCTGTAATCTTAGCTACTCAGGGGGCTTAGATCTGAGGATCAAGGTTCAAAGCCAGCCCGGGCTCCAATAAACCACCAGAAAACCAGAAGTATCACTGTGGTGCAAGTGGTAGAACACTCACCTTGAGCTGAAGAGCTCAGAGATAGTGCCCAGGCCCAGAGTTCAAGCCCTATGACTGACAAAAAAGGAAGGAAGGAAGGAAGGAAGGAGGGAGGGAGGGAGGGACTGAGGGAGGGACGGACGGACAGACAGAGAAATTAAGCCTCATACATTGTGTAGCTGCTGACTATCATGGGCATTTAGCTAAGAGAAATGAAATCAGGTATACATTTGGAGTTTTTGTGTGTGTTAAATGTGTGTGTGAAGCTGGGCACTGGTGGCTCATGTCTGTAATCCTAGCTACTCAGGAGGCTGAGATCTGAGGAATGCAGTTCTAAGTCAGCCCGGGAGGAAAGTCTGTGAGACTCTTTTTTTTTTTTTTTTTTTTGGGGGTCCGGTCGTGGGGCCTGAACTCTGGGCCTGGGCACTGTCCCTCAGCTCTTCAGCTCAAGGCTAGCGCTCTACCTCTTGAGCCACAGCGCCACTTCCGGCTTTTTTGTTTTTGCTTATGTGGTGCTGAGGAATCGAACCCAGGGCCTCAGGCATGCAAGGCAAGCGCTCTACCACTGAGCCACCTTCCCAGCCTCTGTGAGACTCTTATCTCCAATAAACAACTCAGAAAAAGTCAGAAGTGCCCTGTGGCTCAAGTGGTAGAGCACTAGCCTTGAGCTGAAGAGGTCAGGGGCAGCATCCAAACCCAGAGTTCAAACACCAGGACCAACCAAAAAAAAAAAAAAAAAAAAAAGGATTCTGGGTCTTGAAGTCAGGGTATCCCACTTTTACTTGGTGTTTTCACTCAAGGCTGATGCTCTACCATTTGATGTGACACAGTTCCACTTCTGGCCTTTTGCTAGTTCATTGGAGATAAGACTCTCATAGATTTTCCTGCCTGGGTTAGCCTTGAACCCTAATCCTTAGATCTTAGCCTCCTGAGTGGCTAGGATTGCAGGCGTGAGCCACCAGCACCCAGCAACGCTGGGTTTCAGTTTGAATATGTGCCATGTGCTAAGGAGCCAAGGGCACCGCCCAACAGCCTCTGCCCTCACGGAGTTTAAAATTCTAGCGGAACACAGGCATAATGCATTGCTAATTACAGCTGTGGACAGGAGGAAGAGATGTAGACAGTTAGTGCACAGAACATGGAGAAACTGGCGGGGGGGCGGGGGGGGAAGAGGAAGTGGGGGGGTGCACACCTGCAATGTCAGCTACCTGGGAGGCTGAAGCAAGAGGGTTGAGCTTGAGACCAGCTTGGACAACATATTGGGACTCCATCTTAAAGAAAGGAAAGGAAGAGGGAGAGAGAGAGAAGAAGAAGAAAGAAAAGAAAAAAGAAAGGAAGGAAGGAAAAGAAAGGAGGAGAGGGAAGGGAAAGAAAGGGATAATAAAGAAAGAGAAGCTAGGTGCCAGTGGCTTACACCTGTAATTCTGGGTACTCAAGAGGCTGATATCTGAGGATCGAGACTCAAAGCCAGCTCAGGCAGACAAATCTGACAGACTGTTTTTTTGTTTTTGTTTTTGTTTTTGTATGTCATAGGATTTGAAGTCATGGCCTGGTGCTGCCCCTAAGCTCTTTTGCTCAAGGCTGGCACTCTATCAATTGAGCTATAGCTCCACTTGCAGATTTTTGTGGTTTGTTGGAGATAAGTCTCATGAACTTTCCTACCTGAGCTGGCTTCAAATCATAATCCTCAGATCTCAGCCTCCCAAGGAGCTAGGATTACAGGCATGAGCCACCAGCACCTGGCTGAGAAACTCTTATCTCCAGTTAACCAGCAAAAATCTAGGAGTGGAGCTGTGGCTCAAGTGGTAGAGTGCCAGCCTTGAGCAAAATAAATAAATAAATAAAAGCCAAGAAAGCCAGGTGCCAGTAGCTCACATCTGTAATCCTAGCTACTCAGGAAAGTGAAGGTCTGAGCATCACAGTTCAAGGCCAGCCTGGGCAGTTAAGTCTGTGAGACTCTTACCACCAGTTAACCATCAGAAAACTGGAAGTGGTACTATGGTTCAAGTGGTAGAGTGGTCACCTGGAGCTGAAGAGCTCAGGGCCAGTGCCCACGCCCAGAGTTCAAGCCTCAGGGCTGATAAAAAGAAAAGAAGCCAAGAAAAAGCATGAGGCTTTGAATTCAAGCCACAGTATGTGCCCAGAGAGACAGAGAGACAGAGACTGAGATAGACAGAGAGGCAGAGAGAGACAGAGAGAGACAGAGAGACAGAGACAGAAACAGAGAGACAGAGAAACAGAGAGAGAGAGGGAAAGGGAGAGGGAGAAGGAGAGAGAGAGAGGACTTGTATATACTTTTGCTGTATCTAAATAAATAAAACTGGTCACACAATGTCATTCCATAATGTGAACAAGCCTGTCGCTTAGAGGCAGAGCTGGCCACGGGAAGGGACTTTGTGTGGTAGATTGTTGAAGTGATAGTTTTAGATTTGTCTGCACCTGCTTGTATCCACACCTTTGGGGTGTCTCTTTCTACAGACCCAGGGCTTGGTCACATGAATTGTGTGGGCCAATAGCAAAGGTGACATACTGACACAGAAAGGTGACATACTGACTACCACTAGTCCCCACAGAGAAGTAGCCAGGTGCTAGTGGTTCATGCCTGTAATCCCAGCTACTCTGCAGGCTGAGATCTGAGGATAGAGATTCAAAGGAAGCCTGGGGCAGGAAAAGTCCATGAAATTCTTACCTTCCCATGAACCACCAAGAAGCTAAAAATGGAGCTGCAGTTCAAGTGATAGAGTGCCAGAATGAAGCCAAAGAGCTCAGGCACAGCACCTAGACCCTGCATTCAAGACTGAGCCCCAGCACAAAAACAAACAAACAAACAAACATAGGAACTAGCCAGGTGCTGGTGGCTCATACCTGTAATTTTAGCTACTCAGGAGGCTGAGATCTGAAGATTGTGGTTCAAAGCCACCCCGGGAAGGAAAATCTGTGAGACTCTTATCTCCAATGAACCACCAGAAAACCAGAAGTAGCACTGTGGCTCAAGTGATAGAGCACTCGCCTTGAGCTGAAGAGCTCAGGGACGGCACCCAGGCTCAGAGTTCAAGCTTCAGGACCACCACCAACAACAACAAAAGAGAACTATCTTGAGTTCACCGTTTTCCCTTCGCCCCTCCGTGCACGGGGACACCTGGAAATCTGAGCCTCCTGTGCTCCCACATGCTTGTGTCTTTCTAACCTAAATATCATCGGCACATGCTGCTTTTCCCATGGATGAAGGAGCCTGGGGAGTTTTCCATGTCTGTTAATATCGGTCTGTCTCATCCTTTTTAGTGCCAGCCAAGGCATTCCCACAGCACTTTGGTGCCCTAATTTGTGAAACTATGCCTTCATTGTCTGTCATTCAAACTGTTTTCCATTTTCCACTTTTACAAGCAACGGTGTCATCACCAGCAAAGCCAAGGTAATGAACACACCCCAGTATCGGCATCCAGCTGTCAGAGAAACAGAAGGAGTCAGGTCCTGTATGCTAAATGTTGGGACGCAGAACTATCACAAGCTTTCCCACTAAAGTCTCAAGCTGGGTGCCAGTGGCTCATGCCTGTAATCCCAGCTACTCGGGAGGCTGAAATCTGAGGATTGTAGTTCAAAGCCAGCCTGAGACAGGAAAAGTCTGTGAGACTCTTTTTTTTTTTTTTTTTGCCAGTCATGGGCCTTGAACTCTGGGCCTGGGCGCTGTCCCTCAGCTCTTCAGCTCAAGGCTAGCACTCTACTACTTGAGCCACAGCGCCACTTCTGGCTTTTTTCTGCTTATGTGGTGCTGAGGAATCGAATCCAAGGCCTCATGCATGCAAGGCAAGCACTCTACCACTGAGCCACCTTCCCAGCCCTGTGAGACTCTTATCTTCAATTAAACCACAGAAAAAGCTGGAAGTGGCACTGGGGCTCAAGTGGTTGAGCTCAAGGACAGAGCCAAGGCCCAGAGTTCAAACCTCAGGACTGTCAAAAAAATTCTTCATCATTTCCACTTTCTATGCTTCTCCTCTGACCTGAGTGTGGCAACTCTTCTTTTTCACCCGATTCTCAGCAAGCCTTCACGTGCTGATAATTTTAGCTTTTGCCAAACTAAGGAGTGAAATGTTTCTGCTTGCTAGCAAGGTCAAGCGAGTAACTGTTGTTTGTTGGTATTTAGATTCTAATCTCTTTACATAATATGAACCAAATCCAAACTAAAAGGAGGCCTATTCACACAAGGTTTAGGAGTAAGCTGCCTTGAGGTAACTACTAAGATTTCTTGGCTGTGTGATACTGTTTATGTAACCTCTCTGTGGCTGTTTTCTTGAAAATGGAGATGATAGCTCAGTCTGGGGCTCACACCTATAACCCCAGCTAATCAGGAGGCTGAGATCTGAGGATCCTGGTTCAATGCCAGCCCAACCCAGGCAGGAAATCCATGATATTCTTTTTTTTTGGGGGGGGGTCCAGTCATGGGGCCTGAACTCTGGGCCTGGGCGCTGTCCCTCAGCTCTTCAGCTCAAGGCTAACGCTCTACCACTTGAGCCACAGCGCCACTTCTGGCTTTTTTCTTTTTGCTTATGTGGTGCTAAGGAATCGAACCCAGGGCCTCATGCATGCAAGGCAAGTGCTCTACCACTGAGCCACCTTCCCAGCCCTCCATGAAATTCTTATCTCCAAGTAACCAGCAAAAAGCTGGAAGTGGAGGTATGGATCAAGTGGCAAAGCCCCAGCCTTGAGTAAAAAAAAAAAATCTCAGGAACAGCATGTAGACCTTGAATTCAACCTCCAGGGCCCACACAAAAAACAGAAAGAAAGGAAAATGAAGATAACAGAACCTACTTAATAAGGCAGGGGATTCCATTACTTGTTGTATTTGTTGAGGGTCCTAGGGTTTGAACTCGGCCTGGAATTTGTTAGACTACACTCTACTGCCGACCACGCCCCATACAAGCCACGCCCACCATAGGCCATGCCCGCCATTGGAGCTACGCCCGCCATTGGAGCCTAGCGCCTCCCCTCCCCTAGACATATTGCCTAGAACTAGAATGCACTGTGTGTGTGAGGCCAGGAATGCACTGTGTGTGTGAGGTCTTGGGTTACACCCCAGTAGGCAGAGAGACAGAGAGACAGAGAGACAGAGAGACAGACAGAGAGCATGCAAAAACAAAGGTTTTAAAAAAGGAAAACAAATCAAACTCTGACAAATATATTCTTCCAGTCTATTATAAGGTTGATTCATTCATTATTTTCTTCCCCTCTCTCATTTGAGTCTCAATAAAAGCAAACCTAGAACATTGAAGTTGGTGCAAAATATGAAATTGATTAAAGAGAAGAACCTATTAGTAGAAGTTATAATTGGGGTTTAGACTTTTAATAGTTTTTTTTGTTTTTTTTTTTGTCGGTCATGGGGCTTGAACTCTGGGCCTGAGCTGTCCCTCAGCTCTTCAGTTCATGGTGAGCACTCTACCACTTAAGCTACAGAGCCACTTCCAGTTTTCTGGTGGTTTATTGGAGATAAGAGTTTCATGGACTTTCCTGCCCGGGCAGGCTTTGAACTGCGATCCTCAGATCTCAGCCTCCTAGTAGTTAGGATTACAGGTGTGAACCACCGGCCCCCGGCTAATAGCTTACTTTTGTATCCAAATTTGAACTCGGGGCTTTGGTCTTGCTAAGCAGGTGTTCTACTGCTTACGTTACACCTCCAGCCTTTTTAGCTTGGATTTTCGGGGAAAAGCCTCAGATCTGGATCCTCCTACCCATTCCCTCCATATAGCTGGGATCACAGATGTGAGATACCATACCTGGTTTTGCCTCAAATTGTGATTCTCTTATTTTATATTCTGTGTGTGTGTGTGTGTGTGTGTGTGTGTGTGTGTGTGTGTGTGTGTGTGTGTGTGTGTGTGGTGTTTTACTGGAATGGAGCTCAGGTCCTCACCAAATCTGAAGCACACACTGCACCCCAGCCTTTAAATGTTCGAACAAACATGTTTCCAAATGAACATTCACACATTCACTCTTCTTGCTTCTAATCTTCCCCCCCCTGCCCCCCCCCCCCCCAGTCCTGGGGCTTGACCTCAGGCTGGGCAAGCACTCTTCTGTTAAACCATATTCCCAGCCCTAACTTCTAAATAGGAGTGCTGTTTTTATAATGAGAAAATGCTCCTTTCCTTCCTTTCGTCCCTCTCCATCCCCTATAATAAATGATTTTTCCTGAAGAACAGAAAAGCAGGAGGACAGCTGGTTTTCTACAGGAAACCCCTTGTAAAGCCAGCAACACCCTCAAACCAACCCCACTTCCCACCCCACAGCCCTGTGGCCAGATGCTGAATAACACAGCAGGGCTGCCCCCTGGTGGCATAAAGTAAAATCGGTCAAGGAAGGAAGGCGCTTGTGTGTCCAAAAGGAAAAGGTTGGTTTTTCAATCAATCAATTAATTAATTAATCCATTAATTATCTTGAGCTTGAACTCAGGGCCTGAATGCTGTCCCTGAGCTTTTTGTGCTTATGGCTAGCGCTCTACCACTTGGGCCACAATTCTACTTCTGGCTTTTGTTGGTGGTTAATTGGAGATACAAGTCACACTGACTTTTCTTTTTTTTTGGGGGGGGGTCCAGTTATGGGGCCTGAACTCTGGGTCTGGGCGCTGTCCCTTAGCTCTTCAGCTCAAGGCTAGTGCTCTACCACTTGAGCCACAGCACCACTTCCGGCTTTTTTCTTTTTGCTGCTTATGTGGTGCTGAGGAATCAAACCCAGGGCCTCATGCATGCAAGGCAAGCGCTCTACCACTGAGCCACCTTCCCAGCCCTACACTGACTTTTCTGCCTGGACTAGCTTCAAACCCTGATCCTCAGATCTCAGCCTCCTGTGTATCTAGGTTTATAAGCAAGAGCCACCAGTGCCCTGCCCCAGGCCCTTAACCATTGTGTTCTCTGCTTCCAAAAGTTTCTATTTCTGTGGATCCTACTCATATGCTATCCAATGTACCGTAACCCCTGCTATTTGGGAGGAACAGATAGGGGGATCTGAGGCAAAAATGTGAGGTCCTACTCAAAAACAAACCAAAAGCCAGGTGTTGCTGGTGCATGCTTGTAATCCTAGCTACTCAGGAGGCTGAAGTCTGAGGATCACAGTTCAAAGCCAGCCCGGGCAGGAAAATCCATGAGACTCTTATCTCCAATAAACCATCAGAAAAATGGAAGTGGCACTGTGGCTGAAGTGGTAGAGCACTGGCCTTGAGCTGAAGAGCTCAGGGATAGTGGCCAGGCCCTGAGTCCATGCCCCATGACTAACACACACACACACACACACACACACACACACACAAAACAGGCACTGGTGGCTCACACCTGGAATCCTAGCTACTCAGAGGCTGAAATCTGAGATCACAGTTTGAAACCAGCCTAGGCAGGAAAGTATGAGACTATCTCCTATTAACCAAAATCTGGAAGTGGTGCTGTGACTCAAGTGGTAGAGTGTTAGCCTTGAGCAAAAGAGGCTCAGGAATAGCCTGAGCCGTGAGCTCAAGCCCCAGGTCCAACACACACACGAAAAAACAAGTGTGGTGGGAGAGGCTTATCATCCCAGCAACAGAAGGTGTAGGAGGATTGTCTGGCTGGTTCCTAACTAAAAAACAATGAACAGAAAGGGCTGGAGGCGTGGCTCAAGCTGTGGGGCATGGCCCACACAGCAGGAGGCTCAAACTGCAGGTTGGCTCAATCCTGGGTTCATACCTGGACCACTATCTGCCTATTTTACACCAACTCCTTGGAGATGAAAGATAGGCATGCATCATCAGGCCTAATTTCTAAAGTTCTTCAATTTCAACTTCCCATGTAGCTGGGTTGACAAGTGTGTGCTACCATGCCCGGTTTTACCAACTTTTTTGCCCAGGCTGACTTCAGACCCTGATTCTCAGATCTCAGCCTCCTGTATAACTAGGATATCAGGCATCAGCCATGGGTGCCTGGCTTGTAAGATTTCTTGGCATGACCTAAGCCTCAAGATGTGGAAGCAGAAAGGCAATATGTGTTGGCTTCCATCTCCACATCTGTCTACCATTAATAATATTCGCCGTATTTCCCCAAGGAGCCTTGGCTGGCTCGTGGAAGG
This sequence comes from Dipodomys merriami, assembly GCF_024711535.1. Classification (NCBI taxonomy): domain Eukaryota; kingdom Metazoa; phylum Chordata; class Mammalia; order Rodentia; family Heteromyidae; genus Dipodomys; species Dipodomys merriami. Next base: position 2,093 of record NW_027204467.1, on the reverse strand, counting down.
GCAGATAGCATGCACCTGGTGAGTGGGCCAGGCCATGTGATTCGTCCTGGCCAATAAAAGCAACTGTGGGCAGAAATGTGTCATTTCTGACCCAGAGGATTTCGGTGTCTTTCCAGTGTCCAGAAACTTTCCAGGAAGGAGCTGCTGCCCCAAGTGGGCTCATGTGAAATGAAGCATTTACATTGTTAAAATAATTTGTCAACGTAGTAAGAATTCCAGGCCCTGGTTGGCTTGCCTTTGTAATTCTAGTGACTCAGGAGGCTGACCTCTGAGAATTGGGGTTCCAAAAGTCCATGAAACTCTTGAAATATCTGGAAGGAGAGCTGTGGCTCAAGAGGTAGGGGGCTGGCCTTGAGCAGAAAAGAGCCAACAAAATTGAAAGGCCCTGAGTTTGAGCCCCACCAAATGCACAAATAAGCAACAAAAAAATAAATCCCAAGGATCTGAAGGGAGGCAGGAATGTTGGGGGCTTGGAGGGAGCAGCTGGGGGAAGGTGGGAGAGGGGCTGATACTACCGTGGATTGCATCTTTGCTGTCCATGGTGCTGATGGCCATACACAATGGCTCACACTGTAATCCTAGCTATTCAGGAGGCTGAGATCTGAGGCTCACAGTTCAAAGCAAGCCAGCCAGGCAAAAAAAAGTTCCCACAAGACTCTAATTTCCAACGAAGCACTCAAAAACCAGAGATGGTACCAAACCAAAGTGGTAGGGTGCTAGCCTTGAGCAAAAAGAAGCTCAAGGACAGTGCCCAGGCCCTGTTCAAACCCCACAAATGGCAAAAAAAAAAAAAAAAAAAAAAAAGTTGTGTAAGATTGAAAGGCTCTGAGTTCAACCCCTAGTACAACACACACACACACACACACACACACACACGATTACAATGATAAACTTTATATATATGTATGTATGTATATATATATATTTCATGAGACATACACACACACACAGATCTAGTCCCTTCCCAGGCTTCCAATCTAGGTTCAGGCCCAGTCCGATGGCCAGGTGAAGCCACCAGAGCTCAGAGACCTTCAGTCACCAGCCTGTGATCACCAGGAGAAGCCCAGCTGGCATTGACCCCCAGTCCACCTGGTTCAGTCTAAGCTATTCACCAACACCTCCAAGTGCAGGGGTCAGAGCTCAGAGCAAAGCAGAGACCGCTCCCTGTCAGCTCAGCTGGGCACACAGGAGAAAAGGATAGAAACCAAGAGAAACTCTGTGTGTGTGTGTTGGTACTGGGGCTTGAACTCAGGGCCTGGGCACTGTCCCTGAGCTTTTCAGCTCAAGGTGAGCACTCTACCACTTGAGCCACAGCACCACTTCCGGTTTTCTGGTGGTTAATTGGAGATGAGTCTCACGGACTTTCCTACCTAGGCAAGCTTTGAACTGTAATCCTCAGATCTCAGCCTCCTGAGTAGCTAGGATGACAGGCTGGAGCCACTGGTGTCTGGCTTTCCAGTTTTTTTTACTCAAGTGGTAGGCCGGTACTCTACCACTTGAGTCACAGCTCTACTTCCAGCTTTTTGCTGCTTCATTGGAGATGAAGAGTCTCATGGATTTTTCCTGCCCAGGGTGGCTTCAAATCATGATTCTTAGATCTCAGCTTCTCTTTTGTACATTTTTTTTTTTTTTTGGTCAGTACTGGGGCTTGAACTCTGGGCTTGGGCACTGTCCTTGCTCTCTTTAGCTCAAGGTGAGCGCTTCACCACTTGAGCCATAGCTCCACTTCTGGTTTTCTAGTGGTTTATTGGAGATAAGAGTCTCATGGACTTTCCTGCCCGGGCTGGCTTTGAACCATGATTCTCAGATCTCAACCTCCTGAGTAGCTAGTATTACAGGCATGAGCCACCAGCACCCAGCTAGATCTCAGCTTCTTGAGTACCTAAGATTAGAGGAGTGAGCTACCAGTGCCCAGTGAGAAATAAGTTCTTTAGCCTATGTCTGGATGTGATTTATCCTTGGAGACTGACTGGGTGCACGTCCACGGTCTCTGCACACAGTAGGGCTGAGGAGGCCAAGTGTGGGGTGGAAGGTAGGGTTGGGAGGGGATCCAGAACCAAGGACACCACCAGGCTGCTTCTAAGACATGAGTT
>NW_027204466.1:0-27482 GCF_024711535.1 Dipodomys merriami | reverse complement strand
GGAACAAGTGCCATGTCTACCTTGAGTCCACTAGATGTTGCAATGCAGCAGTGTGTTCCACAAGGGCGTTCAGTGGTCTCACTTCATCATATGTCTCATTCTCCTTTCCATGTCCATTTCCTGGAGAATGAAGTCATTTATTTATCTTTCCTTTTTCCACTTCAGGATGGTCATTGGCATTTTTTTCTTATTTTGACTTGCCACCCATTCCTAGCATCCCTGCAATTTTGCCAGAACTAGGGTTGATATTCACTTTGAAACTTTTATTAAAATAAAATGCGTAAGCAAGATTACCTTGGTTATGAATTTGTGCCTCCATGTTGTGTGTGTGTGTGTTTGTGTGTTTGTGTGTGTGTGTGTTGGAGCTGGGGCTTGAACTCAGTGCTGTCCCTGAGCTTTATTTGCTCTAAGATAGCATTCTATCACCTGAGCCACAGCCACTTCCAGCTTTTGGATGGCTAATTGAAGATAAAAATGTCATGCACTTTCTTGTCCAGGCTGGCTTAAAACTATTGGCTATACATGTTTAGAAAAGTGAAGTTAGATACTTACATATCACCCTGCACCAGACTCAACTCGAAATAGATCACAGACCTTGAAGTAAGAGTAGATCCTCTGAAAATATTACAGGAAGGGGTAGGAGATACACTAGGACTCCTTGGCACAGGTTGAAACTATCTAAATAAAGATCAAGAAACACAACAAATACAAGAAAAGCTGGACAAAATGGGATTGCATTAAACTGTGGAGCTTCTGCATGTCAAAGGACATAGCTAGCATGATAAAGAGAAAGCCCACAGATTGGGAGAAGATCTTTACTAGCTATACAACATACAAGGATCTCATATCAAAAATATACTTAGCATTCAAAAATTAAACCCTCTAATAAAAATCATCAAAAAAGAACCACCCATTAATAAGTGGGCTAAAGAATTAAGAAGAGACTTCTCTGGAGGTGAAACAAGAATAGTCAATAGACACATGAAGAAAAGTTTAACATCTCTGGTCATAAAAGAGATGCAAATCAAAACCACATTGAGATTACCTCACCAGAGTTAGAATGGTCATTTTCAAGAGCACAAATAATAACAGATGCTTGTAAGATGCTGCTAAAAAGGAAGGTTACTACATTGTTGGTGGGAATGTAAACTTGTTCAACATTCTGGAAAACAGTATGGCAATTCCTCAAAGGACTAAACCTAGAGCTTCCCTATGATCCGGCAATCTTACTCCTGGGCATTTACCCAAATGATAACACACAAGACCACATTAAAGCTACCAGCACAACTATGTTCACTGCACTATTATTTATCATAGCTAAGATATGGAACCAATCCAGATGCCCTCAGTAGGTGAATAGATCAAGAAAATGTGGTATATATACACAATGGAATGCTATGCTTCCATCAGAAAGAATGATATCATCCCATTCGTAAGGAAATGGAAAGACTTGGAAAAAATCATATTAAGTGATGTAAACTAGATCCAAAGAAACATAGGTTCCATGAGTTCCCTCGTTTGTAATAATTAGTATATGTCTAGGATAATCCAAACAGAAGATTACAATAGCTCAATAGCTCTGTACATATGACCATATAAAATATTGCTAATAGAAATGAACTCCAAGATATGCAAACAAGAGGTTTTGTTGTTGTTGTTGTCGTTTTTAATTTTTAATTTTTAATTTTAATTTTTTGTTGGTTGTAGGGCCTGAACTCTGGGTCTAGGCACTATCCCCCAGCTCTTCAGCTCAAGGCAAGCGCCCTACCACTTGAGCCACAGTGCCACTTCCAATGTTGCTGCAGTTTTTAATATGCTGTGTGAAGTTATTTCTTTTTTCTTCTATTTATTTCCTCCCTTTGGTTTATACTCTGTTGTCACTGTTTCTGATTTTGGTACCCTATGTCTTGTATAAAATTTTAACTGATTTGGGGAAGGGAAGGGGAATAACAAAATGGTGAAACAATGGAAAAAGGGTGGACCATGCAAGAGCAATATTCACAAGACACTATGTTGGAAACGAACTTTACAGCTTTCAGAAGGAATTGGGGTGGAGGGAAAGTGAGAGAAAATGAGGGAGTGGGCAGCAATGTTCGACAAGAAATGTACTCATTACCTTACTTATGTAACTGTAAACCCTCTGTATATCACCTTTACAATAAATTAAATTAAATTTAAATTTAAAAAGTTTCTTTTACCATTATCAAAAGTTGTCTTTTTCTACTTAGCCTTCTCTTCAAATTCGAGAGGCACCCCACTTTCCAACCCTCTTACCCCTCACTCACATCCCAGTTTCTGGCTTTTACTTCCTTTTAATAAAGTTTGGCTCTGTCCTCTTTTACTTGATATATAGAATTCTAGAGACTGGCTTTGAGTGATGGCCTCACCCTAGGACCAGGGCAATGTGGAGGGAGGCCAAGCTAGCTGGTTCTGGTACTTTGGCAGTGATGCTGAGAGCCACCTGCACAGAGCAATGTATCTCCAGGCTTTTCCAGTGGTTCACAAGCATCCCAGAGATGACTGAAGAAGCTGTTCTCTCTCCCTTTCTGTCTGACCCATACAAGTACATGCCTGAGTATAGCTTTGCTGTGAAGTTTAGGTAACATGGCAAAAGCAAGAGGGTCCAGCACACCATGAGCAAAAAAATAGTTTATTTGTGTTTACATCAGGAATATATGAAGATATAGAAATGTTCATATAAGTATCCATTTGCTTGTTACAGCTAGCTAGCAGGGTAAGAAGATGAAGTCCTTCCTTATGGACTGAAGCTGCTTGACTTTCCTCGCCCCATTTGCAACTGCTTCTCTCCCCAGGGACTCCAAACTCTGTCAGAATTCTCCAAGGGGCTCCTCGCAAGATAAAAAATACTTAAGTAGCCCTCTCTGACTTCTTGTAAGTGAAAAAAAGCCCAAACACACAAAACCTTCAATAGCCTTTGAGAGTTTGGATGGTACTTACCCCATAGTCAAATTCACAAAAGGATCTGCCATTGGTTTGCAAAATTTAATAATATTTTTATCTTTATTCACCATTGATCATTTACTTTGGACCATGGATCATATATTCCTTTACTTCCCCAGCGTATGACCTGTGAGAAATATAAGGGGTATTTATAGATATAGTGTGACTAACCAACGTCAAAAATGAATCCTCATGAATTACCAGGACATCATGTAACTTGGTCTCCAGCTCATTCACTTGCATAATGGAATCTCTCAAGGCTCTGTAGCAGGTCCTAGAGTTGCTAGGCTGGTGACTCACACCTGTAATCCTACATACCTAGAAGGTTGAGGATCATGATTCAAAACCAGCCAAGGCAGACAAATCCAAGAGATTCTTATTGCCAGTTAACCAGAAAGAAAAAAGGATCTGGGGTGGCTCGGGTTTGGGGGGGGGGTGTTGAAGTGTAAATATGGCTCAAGTTATGGAGCTCCAGCCATGAATGAAAAAGTTAAATGAGAGAATGAGGCCCCCTGAGTTACGCTCTGGTACCAGCACACACACACACACACACACACACACACATCCTAGAATTATGGTCATATGTTTCTCCTAGCTTTGCAAAAGTAAGATAGTTCAATCGAAGTCAGTCCAACTTTTGTCATCATTTTCCTCTCGTGACAGTGGAGAGAATAGTAGCAAGTGATGACACATTTTGGGGGGTAGTAGTGACATACCTATGGTTAGCCATTGACAGTGATCACAAAGTAGGACATATCTGTAACAACACAGCCACATCATGACACATAATACAGGACCAGAGGTTGTGTCACAGCATCAACCTGACACTTTCTTCACTCCTAATTTTATTTTTATATTTACTATTTTTCCTAAAATAAGGCCTCTAAAATTTGATTTATTCCTGAAAGGAATGAGGTGTAATCAAAATTTAAATTCACGTCTGTTTGATTTCATAACCAGCCCTTATTATGGTTTAGATTTAAACAATTAGTTAAAAATTAATCATTAATTTCTATTATATTTTTATTTTATTTAGGTAGTTACAATGCAACACAGCACTTTAGAAATACAGTGCCATTCCCTGCCCTCCGCCCCCGCATTTTTGTTGGTCGTAGAGCTTGAACTCTGGGCCTGGGCGCTGTCCCTCAGCTCTTTAGCTCAAGGCTAGCGCTCTACCACATGAGCCACAGTGCCACTTCTGATTTTCTGGTGGTTTATTGAAGATAAGAGTCTCACTGACTTTCGTGCCTGAACCACGATCCTCAGATCTCAGCCTCCCGACTAGTTAGGCTTACAGGTGTGAGCCACCAGCGCCTGCAAGTGAAGCATCATTTACTCATAATGACTATGAGCCAGTGACTGCAAGCGGACTCATTAATACCCCCCCTCAAAAAAAACTTGCAGTCCCTAATGCAGCTAGCACAAAGTTTATGAAGGCAAAAGCCACATCGAGGCAGATGTCACATGGATATGGGACTAGCAAAGTGTGTTTTCAGAAGCAAATCAAGTTATCCAGGGGTAACAATCAGGATCGATCAAAGGCCAGTTATCTAGGGGAAACAATAAAGGATGAGCAAGGACAAGTATTCTCTGGAACACATTTTTTTTCTGAAGCTAAGCAACCTATAACACATCTACAATTTAACAACCCACAACACAGCTGTAGTTCAAAGAGAGTCCTATGTCACCTCTACAGTTCTCGATGAAAATGTCCTAACACCTATTAACACATCAAGATGGTGGTGAGGAAAAGATAGTATTATTTTGACAAAGTATCCATATTTCACCAGCTGAAGCTGTTTTTCATTTTTCTCTGATTATTCTTGAATTATGGATAGTGGTTCTAACTGGCAACATCTTTGACATCTTGGTGGATGAGAGACTTTCTAAAAACTCTTACAGTGAATTCTGACCCCAATTCCTAAGTGATAGGCATGCCTGAATTCCTAGAGGCAGGGACATGGACTTGGACAATCGGTTACTAGACCTGCCAGACCTGTACAACGAACTCATGAGACTCTTTGAACTCTCAAGTTCCCCATGACCCTGTCCCTGACCATGAACTTATTTAGGTCCCAGCACCTCAGCCATCATTTTGTGCCATGCCTCATGTCTCTTTGCCCTCCTCAAGTCACCATGGCATCCCTCTCAACTCTGCATTATAGTTGATCTGGTTTTTTAAAATTGTTATTCTGCTCTTTCTTTACTACCTACATGCCTCAGTGTTTTAAAACAGTACTAAGTATATTTGAGGCTGTGAGTTTCTTGGGAACATGTGTCTCTCACAGTTGCTTGCTTTTTAATACAGACTCCTGATTGGACCTTTCAGACTGTGACTTCTCTCTATCTTGTGATCAAATTCCTGTATAACATTCTAAGGATACTATTTACTTTCCTAAGGAAGGGCTTTAAGTTGGTTCCTTTTGTTCCTAAGTGGGTTTTGGTTATCTCAAATGTATTAAATTTTAAACCTATTTGGCATTTAAAACTTCACTCACATTTGTTATTTTCTTTTTTAAAAAATACAGATTTTTATTGTAAAGATACTGTACAGAGGGGTTACAGTTACATGAGTAAGGTAATGAGTACATTTCTTATCGAGCATTGTTCCCTTGTCCTTTGTTTTTTCCTTACTGTCCCTCCCCTCCCCAAGTCCCCAACTCTCTCCCCACCATAGTTATAAAGTTCATTTTCAACATAGTGTCTTTTACATCTCATTGTTACAATTGGTCAACCTGTATCATTTCAGCTTTTTGTTATTTTCCTTCCCCTCCCCAAATTAAAAAAATGTATATACAAGATGCAGGGCACCAGAATCAAATACAGTAAAAACAGGGGTTATACCATGGAGGAAGAAAATTCAAGAGAAATAAAAAAATCACATAGTGTATTATAAGTACATTAAAAACAACAGCAAGAAAAATAAAACCTCTTGTATCCCTATCTTGGGATTCATTTTGCTTAGTGTCATCTTATATGGTCATATGCACATAGCTTTTGACATTTGTCGTTTTCTGCAGAACATTTTCTCAATGTTTTGTCCCTGTTCAGAAATTATCTTAATATTACTCACTTCCTGGATGAAACTCTAGTTCCTACTATGGAGAAAAAATAAGGGCAACTGCCATCTAATCTTCTCTCCCCCTCAACAGTTTGACTTCACAAGTTCTCATTTGTCTTCTCTATTTAAAAAAAAAAGAAAGATAACTTTCCAAGGCATCTCTGATGCCATCTCTCCCTTTCTGACACATTACTATTTAATTTAGTATTTTCCATTGCTCCTACTTCTTGAATTTCTCTCCTCTGCCTAGATTGTACTATCTAGCACTCACTTGAAATAATTAAGCAACTGTCAATGCCATCCACTAGAATGGAAGGTATAACATGGACATGAAAGATGTCTATCTTTCCATTTCTAAATAGAGATTGAGGATTATATGGAGAACTTCAAAAAATGTTCCAAGTACAAAATTTCAGGTAACCTCCCAGAAATATGTTTTAGTATGCAATGGAAATTTCTTCAAGGTAAGAGTGGTTATTCCTGCCTTTTTTAAGTTTACATTTAAATAACATAAGCTAAATAATTAGAGGAGGATTGGAGCTGGTGTGCAGCTTCTTTGAGGGAGATTGTTGATGACTATTCAGCTAAAACTCAGAAAGAATTTAGGGGAGGATAGTAGGGGTGACAACGGGAGCAGCACTATCAGATATCCCATTCTTCAAAGGATAAGTTTGTGTCTACATCATTTTTGCGGGAGTTAATAACTGCAAGACTATTCAAGATTCATTTGGTCTAGGGGTGACAACTTGGGCTTGTTTTCTGCTAACACTGATAAGTTTTCTTTGGCTACATCATGGTCTTCATAAAAATTATATCAGCACATAAAAATTCTGAAGATCTATACTAATGCAAGCTGTGAGTCTTAAGAACCATTAGGAGATTTGACAATTCAAATTTCATTATGGAAAATGTTGGTTCAATCTGATAATTTATATTTGTTTGTTTGTTATGCCAGTACTAAGGTTTGAACTCAGAACTTGAGATTTTTGCTCAAGGCTGGTGCTCTACCATTTGAGCCACAGCTTCACTTCTGTTTTTTTGTGGTTAATTAGAGATAAGAATCTGTGGAGGAGCCGGGCACTGGTGGCTCATGCCTGTAATCCTAGCTACTCAGGAGGCTGAGATCTGAGGAACGCGGTTCAAAGCCACCCTGGGCAGGAGAGACCATGAGACTCCTATCTCCAATAAACCACCAGAAAACCGGAAGTGGCGCTGTAGCTCAAGTAGTAGAGCGCTCGCCTTGAGCTGAAGAGCTGAGGGACAGCGCCCAGGCCCAGAGTTCAAGGCCCATGACCGACAAAAAAAAAAAAAAAAAGAATCTGTGGAGAGGAAGAGGAAAAACAAGTCGTTTAAATAAGGATACAGGTGGACCCATTGCAACAATGAGAAGTACAAGTTATGTCGAAAACGAACTTTACAACTTTGGTGTGGGGGGGCGGGGAGGATTGGGTGGGGGGCGGGCGGAGGATGGGAAGGGATTGGAAGGGGAAACAAAGGAGGAGGCTAAATGCTTGATAAGAAATGTACTCATTATCTTGCCCATGTAATTGTAACCCCTCTGTACAGTATTTTCACAATAAAAAAAATTTAAAAATTTAAAAATTTAAAAAATCGTAAAAAAATTAAAATAAAAAGAATCTCACAGACTTTCCTACTTGGGCTAGATCTTAGACTCTTTATTTTTTTAATTAATTTACTTTAGTGTTATAGAGTTCAAGTACAGAGGGATTACAATTTCTTAAGTCAGCTATTCAGTACATTTCCCTTTTTTCTATTTTTTTTTAAATTTAATTTTATTGTCAAGGTGATATACAGAGGGGTTATAGTTACATGCAAAAGATAGTGAGTACATTTCTTGTGGAGCATTGTTACCCCTTCCTCATTTATCTCCCACTTTCCCTCCTCTGAAAGGTTCCTCCCCACCCAAGTTGTAAAGTTCATTTCCAACATACTGTCTTGTGAGTATCACTGTTGCATTGGCTCGCATTTTGAGTAGCTAGGAATACAGCTGTGATATACCAACACCTAAATGGAGGTATTCAATAGATACTGATATCTAAACTTACAATTTCTCATTTACTTTTTTTTATTAAAATTGTGATCTCCTAACCTCACAAGTGTTGAAATTGATACTCCAAATTCATGTAGATAGGCATGACATAATTTCATTTCTAGAGCTCTGTCTACATCACACATTATTTCCAAACACTACTTGAATCTAATCATTTGTAATATGCAGAAGCAATAACCTGAATACTATTAGAGACATAAAACTCAGGTAACACTTTACTATTATTACCTTTTAGCACCTCCCTTTTAGTACAATTCAGTTTGCTCAGGAATTCTTGTCATTGGGCCAATCAACAACTCTAACCTACTTGATTACCTAACTTGCAGTTGTGTCCCTACTATAAAACTCATTGTCTATTGCAGCAAGCCCAAAATCTTCATTAGTATTTCTTAGAATCTTGCTCAAACCACATATGCTGAGTGTCAGGCCTTCTTCCTAGAGTTGTAATAACTTTTCTTTTAGTTTTTAATCAGCTAGGGGAAAATAAAAAGCTAAAACTGATTCTATAGTTTATTGTCATACTAAAAATCCCTTTTCTCTGTATCTTTAAACATTTATTGGTTGCACACTCCTTACTATCATTACAGAAGAAAATTCCAAGTGAACAGAGATTGCAAAAGTTCAAAGGCAGATGAATAAGCACATCAATGAGGACACTTACAGTCAGCCACACACACAGAAGTCACTGCCATTGTTCCATCTCTATTCTCTATAGCAGGCTGATTGTCAAAGGAAGCACTGGAATCTTTGTTGGGTTGCCTTCAGCCTTGAAAACTCACTTTGTCTATGAACACTACAAGCAAAATTATATGGTTTGTTAAAGAGTACAGGTACAAGTACAGGAATATACCATAGCTAATGACTAGTGCAGAAATAACCCATAACCAATAGCTAATCAGTAGAGGGATATAAAAGTGTGATTTCATTGGCCTGGGTAATCCTGACAAGTAAGTTTCCACATAGTTTTCCAGAGTTTGGCTGTATCATAGCAGTGATCAATTATCTACGACAATAGTTGACTTGATAACAAATCACTTGTCAGTGGCCCTCCCTCTTCTGAGTGCTTTCTTCCTTACCTACCCATGTTCTTTGCATCTGTCAGAAGTCTATTTGACTCAGAGGTCTTTGGCTCAGAGTTTGATTTGAAGGGTACTTCGACTAAGATAGAATAACTTAAGACTTTCAGAATGTCTCTTCTAATAGAAAACAGATATGAAAAGAGTTACAAGAGTAAAGTCACAGAGGAACTTGAGGGAAAACAATTCCATCTGATCAAATTAGACATGGTGTCAAATTACAATGTGTCATTTGAAGTAAGTGGAGAATATTCCTGATTAGATAAAATAGTAGTAGCAGCTCAACTATTTCTGAATTTGATTCTTATGAAAGTTTTATAAGTGCTTTGAAAAATTTTATACGGTGCTTTCTTATATTCTAATTTTTATAAATGAAAAAATGGGCATTTGGAGAAATAATTCAATCTGTATGAAGTTGTTCTGCCTCCAAATGGAAGGTTTAAGATTTAACCCCAGTAAATACCTCCTGACAATCAAAGTTCTTTATGGCATTAAAAGAAAATAGCCTTTTAAGGCAGAGAGAGGTAAGCTTGAATTTTCTCATGAATTAGCTGAACAGAAATTAAAATCTAAGTCTATTATCTCAACTGAAATTGAAAGCATTATTCTGAAGGTCTTGGTATAAGGTTTTATTGAAATGTAACCTGTAGTATATTTTGTTCAATGCTTGTCATTAAGTATGCATTAAAAATGAGCAACTCTTTTGTGACAATAACAATGATCATTGGGGGCATGTGAAAACCTCATGTGTTACATCTAAAAACGTCTTCTCAGCCCCTGATGGGATAGTTTAGTTCTGGGGTATAATTTTAAATGATGGAAAATGAGGTTGCAATAGAAACTTAGAAACCAGTATTTAGACATGTATGTCTGTTTCAAGTGGTTGACTATGTTCTGCAGAAACAAACCATCAAGGATTTTAAGCAAGAATGAAGGCATGTTAGGCATGCATTTTGGGATTAAGTAGAATGGGGTTGACATAAGATGGCAAACTTGAATCACTAAGAGGCCTGCAGAATTTTCAGGAAGCCTTTGGGTTCTGATGTAGAATTTTACCCATACTTATTGTATTCTAACACTTGCAATTATCCACAAAATTATTAAATGTGAGAGAGAGGGGGAGGTAAAGAGGAAGAAAGGCAGAAAGAGAGAGAAAAGGGAATGAAGGAGGGAGAAAGAAAGAAAGAAAGAAAGAAAGAAAGAAAGAAAGAAAGAAAGAAAGAAAGAAAGAAAGAAAGAAAGAAAGAAAGAAAGAAAGAAAGAAAAAGAAAGAAAGAAAGAAAGAGAATGTGAGAGGGAGGGAAGGAGGGAGAAAGGGAGAGAGAATGGGAGGGAGGCAGGAAGGAAGGAAGGAAGGAAGGAAGGAAGGAAGGAAGGAAGGAAGGAAGGAAGGAAGGAAGGAAGGAAGGAAAGAAGGAAGGAAGGAAACTGGAAAAAGAGAGGAAGAAAGAAGGAAAGAAAGAAAGACTTGGAAAAAATTATAATCAGTGAAGTAAGCCAGGCCCAAAGAAACTTACGTCCCATGGTTTCCTTTATTTGCAATAACTAGTATATGTCTGAGTCAAGCAGAAAAGGACAGATAAGTTGATGTTAGGGAAGTGAACCCTAAGATATGTATTCAAATGTTTTTTTTTCTTTCAGGTGATTGTTTCTAACACATTTATAAGATTATTTCTCTGTTGCTTTGTATGTCCCTCCCCCATGGTATAACCCCTGCTTTCACTTTATTTGAGGTTGGTATAATTTGTGGAGGGGAAGGGAAAAGAACAAATCGTTTAAATAAGGATACAGGTGGATCCATTGGAACAATGAGATGTACAAGTTGTTATGTGGAAAAACGAACTTTACAACTTTGGTGGGTGGCATATTGAGTGGAGGAGTGGGGGAGGACGAGAAGGGATGGGAAGAGGAAACAAAGGAGGAGGGTAAAATGCTTGATAAGAAATGTACTCATCTTGGCCAAGTAATTGTAACCCCTCTGTACAGTATTTTCATAATAAAAAAGAAAGAAAGCGGGAACAGAAGGAAGAAACCAAAACAGGAAATAATTGGGCTGAATTATCATAAAAAGGAATACATTATCACCAAAAACTTTGAAAGCATTCCAGGAATTCTAGTCAAGTCACATTATTTCCTCTGAGGGAATCAGTGCTATGACAGCCAGTCTCCAAGGTGCAATCTGATGATCTACATCTCCTTGAACTCATAATCTTAGGTAGCCAACCCGCCTCCCACATCAAATCAGTACTGTAGATATCGGACTAAAAAAAATACCAATGGATAAGGTAGTCTGTGAATAGCTTTCATCTTGATTTCCTAAATCACTCAACCGTGTGTACACCCAAACAGCTCCATGCAAAAGTCATTATAGAGAGAAAGAGAGGCTTCAAGTAGACAATCAAAGCCAGATTGTCCTTCCTTCAGATGACTAGTCCAGGTTGACTTCAGACTGCACTGCATGAGAGACTGAGCAAGGACAGACCAACCTAGCCCTTTGGACTACTTGATCCACAGAAACTATGAGAAGGAATAAGGTAACTATTGTTGTTTTAAGCTATAAAGTTTGGGCATAAATTATATGCAGCAAAAACTAAAGCAATAATATTTTTCGAGTCTTTCCTATATGCTAGGAATTCTATAGGTAATTTTATACTGTCCTAGAATTCTAAGATTTTTCAATTCTAGATATTGAAATGTTGCTCATTTCTATGCCTACTTTTTTGAGAGAGAAAGAAAGAGAGGGAGAAAGAGAGAGATGACCACTTGACAGCATTTTGAAACGTTAAAGACAATCCATTATAAGTGGCAATGGTCTTTAAGCCATCTGATTCTAGTCTACTGTTTCTTTAAGCTTTGATTAAAGAAACAGATTGGGGAGAATCTGGAATGCAGAAATGATGGATAAAATGCAATAGCAAAGATGCCACAAAATACTATCCTCTTAGAGTGTGAGCTAGGATGAAAAGAATGGGCTAAGTCTAGGAGAAGAGGAAAAAATTGAGCAAAAAGAAAGAAAGAAAGAAAAGGAGAAATAAGAATTAATGAGAAATGTGAAGCAAAATGGATTTTCGCTGAAAGGCAGTTGAGATAGTGCCAACTAGTAATTCACTACTGATAGTACTCAAATGTCCAGCTCCATTTTGTAAAGCTTTGAAATACTCAGAAGTCACTGCTGTGGTGGGTACATTAATCAGGAAAGAAAACAAGATACCAATGAATTAGTTAATACCTTGACAAAAACTAAATTTTATGTCTGTTCCAAAGTAAGTTTATCACATTTAGGAGCTCAGCTTTTATTCAAACTTTAGGTAAAAAGATCTTCCCAGCCTTTCTTTACCAAAAATTCTTATTCATGTTACTTATAAACCTCCAGGGATTCATAAATATTCACATATACAAATTGAGTGCTGATAGAGTGATAGAATTACATGCATGAGTCAACACCTTGGAATTTATTTCCATAACCTTCATTTAGTAAACCCAAGAAGAGTTTGTTTTCTCATTTGCATAGTCTGACTTTGTAACTGTGATTGATTAATTCCTTATATGAGAATCTTTGTTTACAACCAGTAACAAAAGTATTTGTAGCATTAAAATGGAAATTATAGGATTGAAAAATAAAATTTTCTTATATAGAGAATTATACGGTGACCTATGATTGTGTCTCTGAATAGAAACTTTGTTTAAAAGTGGGGAGACTGTCTGTCTTTAGTCAGTAAGTATATAAGATAAAGCTATCTTCTGTCAATATGGTAATAAGAGGACACCAAGGTGAGGAGATATTTTGTCTTTTTTTGAAGACTGGTCATTATTCATTTTTCAAAAAGCTATCTTTATGCCAACAGAATAAAAATGATAATTTGTGTCCTGATTTCCAAACAATTTATTTGAGAGGTGATTATTTTGGGATACCTTTGGAAAAAATGATTGTGAACCTTGGAATTAACATAATGAATCTTCTTTATCTTCGTTTCCCTTTAAATATATGCCCACAGTTCTAAATTTCATTGTTAACTAACTTAAAAAAGTTATCATTACGAAATTCCTGGCTCTGAGAAAACATTCAGTCAGGAAAGTTATGTAAGACATAATACCAGGGGAAGCAAAATTTTCCCAATGGGGACTTATTGTTGAAACTACATATACAGTGAGAAAAATATAAAAATATGAATTTTTAAATTCTTAGCACAATGAAAAGTTGGTAACAGAACTAATAAAAACTTAATTTCTAATTAGTCTAATCTGCATTTGGTAAGATGATGTAGTTAATAAAAGAAACTCCCAGATCTGGGAATGTGGCTTAGAGGTAGGATGCTTGCCTTGCATGCATAAAGCCCTGGGTTTGATTCCTCAGTATCACATAAACAGAAAAATTCAGAAGTGGCACTGTGGCTCAAGTGCTCACTAGCCTTGAGCAGAAGGAGCTCAGATACAGTGCCCAGACCCTAAGTTCAAGCCCAGGTCTGGCAAAAAGTAAAAATTAAAATAAAATAAAAATAAATTCCCATATCTCAGAGGCTCCATTTGAGAGAAATTTTCCTTCACTGATGTCAAAGGCTGATTGAAAAATAACTTCCTACCAAATGATTCAAAGATTCATATTTTTTATCCTGTGGCTTTAACAATTTCATTAAGTTGTTTTCAAAAACATTGTTTTCTTTGTAAACATTTGGGTAAATGCCCAAAAGTGGGATTGCTGACCACACTAAAGCTACCAGCACAACTATGTTTATTGCAGCATTATTTACCATAGCTAAGATATGGAACCAACCCAGATGCCCCTCAGTAGATGAATGGATCAAGAAAATGTGGTATATATACACAATGGAATTCTATGCCTCCATCAGAAAGAATGACATTGCACCATTTGTTAGGAAATGGAAAAACCTGGAAAAAATTATATTAAGTGAAGTAAGCCAGGCACAAAGAAACATAGGTCCCATGGTTTCCCTTATTTGTAATATCTAGTATATATGTGAGTCAAGCGGAAAAGGTCAGATAATGTGATGTCAAGAAAATGAACCCTTAGATATGTATTTTAGTGATTTTTTCTTTCATGCATGTGTTTCTAACGCATTTATAAGATTATCTCTTTGTTGCTTTGTATGTCCCTCCCCCACAGTATAACCCCTGCTTTCACTATATTTGATGTCAGTATAATTTGTGGAGGAGATGGGGAAAAACCAGTTGTTTAAGGATACAGGTGGGCCTGTTGCAACAATGAGAAGTACAAGTTTCATTTCCAAAACGAGCTTTACAACGTCGGTGCGGGGGGGGGAAGGGGAGGGAAGGAGAAGGATTGGGATTGGGGGGTGGGGGGAGGCTGGGAAGGGATGTGAAGGGTAATCAAAGGAGGAGGCTGCAATGCTTGGTAAGAAATGTATGCATTATCCTGCCCATGTAATTGTAACTCCTTTGTACAGTATGTTCACAAATAAAATTAAATTAAATTAAAAAAAAAACATTGTTTTCATTTTTGTCAAACCTGAAGGGAAAGGGACAGAGACAACTACACAAGGTACCTGTTATGGACTGGCCCTAAAGGACTATGCATTTTCTTTGCTCTCATTCTATTGACTGGATTCACTTTGCAGTAACTTTAAGATACTGTCAGCAATAAATACGGTCTAGCTGGATGCCTAGAAAGAACACAAAAATTTGATGTCAACAGCTAGAATTTTCTACCATAATAGCCAAATATTTTGTACGTTTTTATGTCAATCTGATATCAAAAAGAAAATGTCAATTTTCAATATTTTGTAAGAATAAACAAAAAATATAATTTTTCATTTCTTTTTTTTCAGTACTGCAATTTGAGCTCATGGTTTTGCCCTGCAAGTGTTGTACCATTTGAGCCATTCCCCAAGTTGTTTTTGTTTCAGTTATTTTTCTAAAGAGGTCCTCTGGTCTATGCCTGGACTATTCTAGACCACAGCCCTCTTGTTTATCTTTCCCACTTAAACTTGGAATGAGTCATTACACCCAGTTTTTAATTGATTGAGATGGAGTGTCTCCAACTTTTTACTCAGGCTGACCTTGAACCACAGCCCTCCCAATATTTACCTCCTCAGTAGATTGGATTACAGGCATGAGACACCAGGCTTCTCCTCCATCATTAATTTTTCAAAGATGTCAAATTTGTCCTTTTACACTTCAGGGAAACAAACATAACAATGTTGCTAGGCTTTTTGCTATATAAGCAATTCAAAATATATGTGTATTTTTGTTTAAGTTTGGCATTGACATATGAACCTGAAATCTTTACCTTTAAAAAGTTCACATATTCTATTTTGTCATTATTGACCTAAGTAGAAATAAAAAAGAGGTTTATGTTGCCAAATTATCACACCATGTGGCCTAAAGCTCTCCCCTCAATCATGACAGTGCCAAACTTGACAGGCTCATTCTCTTGTCCCTGTCCTTAAAAATATTCTTGTAGCTTCTCTTCCCCTTATATATCTCAAAATAAATCTCTGTGCTATAATTAAAAGGAGCAGTATACTCTGGTAATGGAAATCATGGGAGTGTTCTTGAGACAATTTGTTTCTCAGCTCAAGTTTACCATAAGAGCTGTTTTTAGTACAGGGATTCTCAAGGGAAACCAAGAGAACTTGCTGAGAATTTCCAGGACAAGTGCAAGGTGCAGGTATGACATGGATATGACAACTGCAATTTCCAGAGCAACTTTCGGCCCCTAAACCAGAAACATCTGTCAATTACACCCCCACCCCTTTCATCTAATTTCAACTCAGTCATCAAAGTAGTTAAACTGGGAATGCTCTATTTCATGAAGGTGTCAGTATTGTGGTAATTTATTGAGAGATGAAAGAATATTCAGTATATATTATGTTAAATGGTTCTTTGTCTACTAAGTGATTTGAATAACAGAAGGTGGTCTTTGAATTCACCATTGTTATTTGATTTTTTTCCCTTAAGTTTGCTGCTGGGCATTTTATCCCAGCAAACATATAGCAATTTGCTTTACCTTAGGAAATTTTCGTATTTCTTTAACTATCCTGCACTTTATTGGCAATAAAGGAATTTTTTAACTGAAAACAGAGGAAACTCTTTATTGAATATTTCGCAACCTCCACAAGAAAGAATGTTCTCACCACCAAAAATAGGATCAATGTATGAAGTCATAGATATCCTAGAGATTGTATTCCTACTTTCTTCAGAGCGTTTTTTAATCATAAGAGTACACTAAATTTTGTCAAAGGCTATTTTTTTTCTGTAACAACTGAAATGATCATGGGATTTGAGCTTTGATTCTGTTTAGATGGTAAATTACAATTAAAATTACAGATGATAAATTACAATTGAAACCACGCTTGCACTCCTGGAATGAAGCCAACTTGATCCAAAAGTGAGAGAATTTTTGTTTTTTTTTTTTGTATATTTTTTGTTTGCGTTTTGTTTTTGTTTTTTATTTTTCCAGCACTAGAACTTGAACTCGCCTTTTGCTCTCACTCAGCTTTTTCGTTCATGGATGACCTTCCACCACTGGAATCACACTGCTAGTTCAGCTTGGTTGCTGGTTAATTGGAGGTAAAATCTTACTCTTCTGCCTAGCTTTAAACTATGATCCTTAGATCTCAGCTTCCTGAGTGGCAGGGTTATAGATGTGAGCCGCTGATACTCAACTGATCTATTAATATGTTGATGAGTTCTGTTTGTAAGTATTTGTTTAGAATATTTGGACCTATCTTCAGTACAGAAAGTGGTCTATAAGTTCATTTCTTCTAGTCACCCTATCTGGCTTTGGAATTAGTATAATATGGGTTCCATAGAATGAGTTTGGTAGTTTTTCTTTTTTCATCTATTTCACCAATAGGTACAGGAGTACTAATGGTAATTCTTCTTTAGAAGTCTGGTAGATTTTGGCAGTAAATCCATCAGTTCTTGGGCTTTTCTTTGTTAGACTGCTTATTAAGGCTTTAATCTAATCATTTGTTTTAAGTCTATTTAAGTGGTTACTTCCTATTGGCTCAATTTTGGTAGGTCAATGTATCTAGAAATGTACCCATATTTTAGGTTTTCAAATTTGCTTGAATATCGATTTTTCAAAGAATTTCTTCATGATTGTATTAATTTCATTGGTATTTTTGTGCTGCGTATGTTTTTATCACTACTTTTATTTATTTGGATTTATCTTTCCTTTTAGTCAAATTAGGTAAGGATTTATCTTTTATAGCTTTTCAAACAATTTTTTTTAATTGTGAACATACTGTACAGAGGGGTTGCCATTACATGGGGAAGATAATGAGTACATTTCTTATCAAGCATTGCAGCCTCCTTCTTTGTTTACCCTTCACATCCCTTTCCAGCCTCACCCCGCCCCTCCACCCAATTCTCCCCACCACCAACAAAGTTGTTAAGTTCGTTTTATACATGACAACTTGTACTTCTCATTGTTGCAATGGGTCCATCTGTATCCTTAAACAACTTGTTTTTTCCCTTCTCCTCCACAAATTATACCGACATCAAATATAGTGAAAGCAGGGGTGATACTGTGGGGGAGGGACATACAAAGCAACAAAGAGATAATCTTATAAATGCGTGAGAAACAAACCCATGAAATAAAAACAAAATTGAAATACATATCTAATGGTTCGTTTTCCTAACATCACATTACCTGACCTTTTTTGCTTGACTCATACATATACTAGATATTTCAAATAAGGGAAACCATGGGACCTATGTTTCTTTGGGCTTGGCTTACTTTACTAAGTATAATGTTTTCCAAGCCTTTCCATTTCCTAACAAATGAGGCAATGTCATTCTTTTTGATGGAGGCATAGAATTCCATTGTATATATATACCACATTTTCTTGATTCATTCTTCTACTGACATCTGGGTTGGTTCCATATCTTAGCTATGGTAAATAATGCTGAAATAAACATAGTTGTGCTGGTAGCTATAGTGTGGTCTTGTTTGTAAACATTTGGGCAAAGGCCCAAAAGTGGGATTGCTGGATCATAGGGGAGCTCTATATGAAGTCTTTTCAGGAACCTCCGTACTGCTTTCCAATGTGGTTGAAAAAGTTGACACTCCCACCAACAATGAAGTAAGGTTCCCATCTCTCAACATCCCCTCCAGCATCTGTTGTTATTATAGTTCTTGATTTTTGCCATTCTAACTGGGGTGAGGTGGTATCTCAATGTTGTTTTGATTTGCATTTCTTTTATGGCTAGGGAGGTTGAGCATTTCTTCATGTGTCTATTGGCCATCCTTCTTTCTTCTTCAGAGAAGTTTCTCTTCAAGTCATTAGCCCACTTATTTATTGGGCAGTTGTTTCTTTGAGGATTTGTTGTTGGGAGATTTAATTTATTGAGTTCCAAGTATATTTTAGATATGAGACCCTTGTCCCTTGTATGGCTAGTGAAGATCTTCTGCCAATCCATGGGCTTTCTATTGATCTTGCTAGCTGTCCTTTGCCATGCAGAAGCGCTGCAACTTCATGCAATCCCACTTGTCCAACCATTCTTTGATTTGTTGTGTTTCCGGGTCTCTATTAAGAAAATTTTGGCCTACCCCAAGGAGAGCTATGGTTTCTCCTATTACATCCTGTAATGGTTTCATTGTGTCTGCTTTGACTCCGAGGTCTTTGATCCATTTGGAGTTGATTGTGGTGCAGGGTGATATATAAGGTTCTAGCTTTAGTTTTCTACAAGTAGTTAACTAATTTTACCAGCATCATTTACTGAAGAGGCTGTCTTTCTTCCATGCTATATTTTTAGCTCCCTTATCAAAGATCAGATGGCTATAGGTCTGTAGGTTCATTTCTGGGTTTTCAATTCTATTCCATTGGTCCTGAGGTCTGTTCTTATGCCAATACCAAGCTGTTTTGATTACTATGGCTTTATAGTAGAGTTTGAAGTTTGGTATTGATATTCCTCCAGCAGAGTTCTTTCCATTGAAGAGTGTTTTTGCTATTTGGGGTCTTTTATTGTTCCTTATGAATTTTTGGATTGCCTCTTCTATTTCCTTGAAGAATGAGGTTGGAATTTTGTTATGTATTGCGTTGAATTTGTAGATAGCCTTGGGAAGTATTGCCATTTTCACGATGTTAATCTTTCCAATCCAGGAGCATGGGAGATTTTGTCTTTTTCTAAATTCTGTTTGATTTCCTTTTTCAAATTTTAATATTTTTCATCTTAGAAGTCCTTCATTTCTTTCGTTAAGCTAATTCGTAGGTATTTTATTTTTTGTGGGGCTATTACTAATGGAGTTGCATTCCTAATTTCAGCCACACTTTTCTCATTGTGGGCATACAGAAAAGCCATTGATTTTGGGAGTTAATTTTATACCCTGCTAAATTGCCAAAGTTTTGAATCAGCTTGAGATATTTGGGAGTAAAGTCTATGGGATCCTTTAAATACAAGATCATGCCATCTGCAAAGAGGGAGAGTTTTATTTCTTCTTTCCCTATTTGGATCTCCTTTATGTTTGCATCTTGTCTTATTGCTGTACCTAGGCATTCTAATACTAGATTGAAGAGAAGTGGAGAGAGTGGACATCCTTTTCTTTTTCCTGAGTTAAGAGGAAATGACTTTAGTTTTTCACCATTAAGTATAATGCCGGCTGTACGTTTTTCATATACAGACTTTATTGTATTGAGGAATGTTCTATGGATTCCTAATTTTTCCAAAACCTTCATCATAAATGGGTGTTGGATCTTGTTGAATGCTTTTTGTGCATCTATTGAGATAACCATGTGGTTCTTATCCTTGCTCCTCTTGATGTGATGAATAATATACATTGATTTGCGTATATTGAACCAGCTTTGCATCCCTGATTATCATCCCTGTTTGATCATGGTGTATGATTTTTTGGATGAATTGTTTAAGTCGATTGGCCAAATTTCGTTGAGAAGTTTTACATCAATGTTCATCAAAGAAATAGGTATATAGTGCTCTGTCTTTGATGAGTCCCTACCTGGTTTTAGGATGAGGGTTATGATGGCTTCATAGAATGTATTCGGTAGTGATCTTTCTTTTGTGATTTCATTGAAGAGTTGGAGGAATATTGGCGTGAGCTCTGCTTTGAAGGCCTTGTAGAATTGCGCTGTAAAACCATCTGGTTCTGGACATTTCTTAGATGGAAGGGCTCTTATTGCTCTTTCTATTTCAATGCTTAATATGGGCCTATTAAGATGGTTTAACTCATCCTAGTTTGGTTTTGGCATGTCAATATTTCCTAGAAAAAGGGCCAATTCTGCCAAGATCTCAAACTTATTAGCATAAAGTTTTGAGAAGTATTCCCTTATATTTTTCTGAATCTTGGTTGTTTCCGTGGTGATGTTTCCATTCTCATCTCTGAGTTTATTAATTTGGGTGTGTTCTCTTCTTTTTCTGATAAGATTTGCTAAGGGTCTGTCAATTTTGTTAATTTTTTCGAACAACCAACTCTTTGTTTAGTTAATTCATTCTATAGTTTTTTTGGAATCTAATTCATTTAATTCTGATTTAATTTTAATTATTTCTTTCCCTCTACTGGATTTGGGTTTATCTTGCTGCTCTTTTTCAAGGAGATTTAGATGTGCCATTAAATTGTTGGTTTCAAATCTCTCCAATTTGTTGATGTAGGAGCTCAGAGCTGTAAACTTGCCTCTGAGTACTGCCTTTGCTGTGTCCCAGAGGAGCTGGTAATTTGTGTGTTCATTTTTGTTGAATAGCATGAACATTTGAATTTCCTTTGTAATCTCTTCCATGACTCACTTGTGATTCAGCAGTGTGTTGTTCAGCCTCCATGTGTTACCGGACTTTCTTTGGTGGCTTTTGATGTTGAGTTCTAATTTTATTCCCTTGTGGTAAGAGAGAATGCAAGGTATAACTTCAACATTTCTGTATTTGGACAACCTTCTTTGTGGCCTGAAATGTGGTCTATTTTAGAAAATGTTCCATGTGCTGCTGAGAAGAACGTGTATTCTGATGCTATTGAGTCAAATATTTGGTAGATGTCTGTTAAATCTAGTTGATCTATGCAGCTGTTTAGATCTGCGGTTTCTCTGTTGAGTTTTTGCCGAGTTGATCTATCTAGTGGGGAGAGTGGTGTGTGAAAATCCCCAACAATTAATGTCTTTGGATCTGTGAGGGATTTGAAGGAAAGTAATGTTTCTTGGATAAATTTTTGTGCTCCATTGTTTGGCGAATAGATATTTAGAATTGTAATATCCTCCTGAAGGAGAGATCCCTTCATTAGTATGTAAAGACATTCTTTATCTCTTCTCACAAATTTTAATTTGAAGTCTATTTTATATGTTATTAGGATTGCAACTCCTGCCTGTTTATGGGGGCCCTTTGCTTGTTAGATTTTGTTCCAGACTTTCACCTTGAAAATGTGTTTGTTTTTACGGGCAAGATGTGACTCCTGAAGGCAGCAGATAGAAGGATCTTGTTTTTTAATCCAACTAGACAGTCTATGTCGCTTAATTGGAGAGTTAAGTCCGTTAATGTTAAGAGATGGGACTAAGAGGTATTTGGGAGTTTCTGCCATGTTATACCTTCTTATGGGCTGTGATAACTGGGTTCTTCC
This sequence comes from Dipodomys merriami, assembly GCF_024711535.1. Lineage (NCBI taxonomy): Eukaryota > Metazoa > Chordata > Mammalia > Rodentia > Heteromyidae > Dipodomys > Dipodomys merriami. Next base: position 5,775 of record NW_027204466.1, on the reverse strand, counting down.
TATGGTTCTTGGATTCACAGTTTGAGTGCAATTTCTTGGCCTACATTGTGGTCTTGTTGGTTTTCTATGTGTAGGACATCTTTAAGAATCTTTTGTAGGGCTGGTTTCGTGGAGATGTATTATTTCAATTTTTCTTTGCTATGGAAGATTTTATTTGGCCTCCAGTTATGAAGGAGAGTTAGCTGGGTACAGTATTCTTGGTTCAGATTTCTTTGTTTTTAAGGCATGGCATATATCATTCCAGGCTCTTCTTGATTTGATTGTCTCTGCTGAGAAATCTGAGGTGATTCTAATTGGTTTCCCTTTAGAGGTGATTAATCTTTTCTCCTTGACAGCTTTAAGGATCTTTTCCTTGGTCTGAGTTGTTCCTGTGTGGATTATAATGTGATGGTTGGAAGTCATGTTCTGGTCTGGTCTATCTGGAGTTCTAAAACCTTCTTGTATCTGAACAGGCCTATCTTTTTGCATATTTGGGACATTCTCTGATAGGATGCTGTTACACAAATTTTCTAGACCATTAACTTCTGTTTCTAGGTGTTCCTCTACACGATTATCCTTAGATTAGGCCTTCTGAGTCTTCCAAGTTTTGGATAGATCTATCATATTAATTGAACTAGTCTTGGAAGGTTGTATGTTCTTTCTCTATAATATCTAAAGTGTCTTCAATCCCCGAGATTCTATCTTCTGCATGGATTAACCTGCTGTCAAGACTCTCTACTTTGTTTTTTGTTCTTTTCCTTCTAATTGGTCAGCTTTGATGGCTTCAAATTCTTTGTTGAAGCTTTGTTTTAGATCTTGTATGAACTTCTTTACTTCCTTAATTTGGTGCTCATTGTTTATTCTCAAATCACTTAGTTGATTGTTTACGTTTTCCTTGGACTCCCATTCCTTCTCTTGGGTTCCATTCAGCATTCCCTTTGTGGTATCCCTGACTTCCTTCAGCTCTTTGTTAATGGATCCCATGAATGCCTTTAGTGATATTTGTGCATTCTCATCCTGCTCTCTCAATTCCTGTATTACTCTTTGATTAGCTTCCTCCCATTCACGCCATTCCTGTAGTTCTCGTTGAGTGTTCTCAGCCTGTTCATGCCATTCTTGCCTTTCTCTTTGAGTATTCTCAAGCTGCTCATGCAAATCCTGTATCAGTTTTTGAGTAGCTTCCTCTCACTCATGATATTCCTGTATATTCCTGTGGATTGCCTCTTCTCTCTCCCTATCATGCTCATACAGAGTCCTATTTAGGTTTTCAATCTTTTCCTGCATTGACCTTTTGTTTGCCTCCTCTCTCTCCCTATCACGCTCATACAGAGTCCTTTTTATGTTTTCAATCTTTTTATTTATCATGTTTTCCAACAGTGTTTGCAGAGCTATTTGGAAACTCTCCTCTGGATTATTCATTATGTGTTCTGTCCCCTGATAATCATGAGTGGGAATTGTGACACCTGCAGTTGCCATTTTTCTTGTGTTTTTCCGGCTTACTCTGCCCATTTGGGATGAAAATAACACCAGTTTTTTGCTGGACCACTAACTTAAGGCAATCATCAACCAAAGTCTGAATTTGCACACTCAATAGTCTGCAGATACAGTGTAGTTCAACAGATACATCTATTCAACATTAAACAACTATATATTAATTAATGTGCTCCGAACCATAAAGAATTTGGAAAACCATAAATTATTAGGGTTAGGGAAAGATGTGGGTAAAAAATAGGAAGAGAATGATGTGGGAAGGCACAGGGAGAGTTAACTAAGTCCTAATCTCAAAGAAGGAAATAGGTTGGATAGGATGAAAGCAGACAGAGAGAAAAGAAGAAGAAAGAGAAAGGGAAAAAAAGAGACCAGAAAAAATAGAAAAGTAAAAATTAAAAATATTATGCAGAACGAATGCAAACTATTCAGAGAAGAACGTGAATATAATGAGAGAAGGGAGGGGGATATAAAGGATATGTGAAAAATTTAAAAATAAAAATCCTTAATATATTATATCGGTATAAAGAGGTAGTACTGCTATTAAGGAATTTGAGTCTCAGAGGTTTTGAATTGAGTAGTAAATTTATGGATTAAGTGTGTACACCATGGTGGATAGGGTCTCATAATCAACTATGGGTTTATCTGAGGATGTGCAGAACAACAATTAAGTCACATAAAGAAGAATGAAAGAGAAGAAAAGGTGAAAAGGGTAAGAAAGAAAGAAAAAAAGATCAGAAGTTAAGTAGAGCTGAACAAAAAACAAAAAGAATTTTTTTAAAAAAAAAGAAAGAAAAAAAAGGAAAGAAATACGCACACACATATGTACTCCTAAAATAACAATTATAAGAAGAAAAAAGGTTGCTAGAATTTTTTTTCAAAAATGGTAAAAATTTAAAATTAAAAAAAGTTTTAGAAAGGAAAAAAAAAATTTTATAAAAGGTACAAAAAAAAAGAAGAAAAAAAAAGTTCTTAGATTTTTTTGGGAAGATTGGGAAAAGTCCTGTATCTTCCTTGTGGCTGTAAGCACCCTCTTGTTGGAGTCTCTGGTCTGCTTATGGTCCTGTGGCTTGGTTGGTTTCTTAAGTCAGTTTGTTGGAATAGGCAGAAACATGCTCTGCTTTACCCAGGATTTTGCGATCCTCCTCCCAGGTTAGTTCAATGTGAGGGAGATATGCTTTGAGTATCATAAAAGAGGAAGATGGCTTTTTCCTCAAGTTTGGAGATGCTGTGATGAGGTTAGGTTCTGGGTAAAGTTGAGGCCTTTCAGCAAACAGTAGCTTTTCCTGGGGGCTGGTTTGTGAGAAACTCACAGAGCCCAGCCTGGAGCCATTCTCAGTGTTTCTGTTTACTGAATTTCAATTGATTGTCAAGGCTGCTAAAGGGAGGGGCAGCCTCTGGCTCTGATTACCCAGTGAAGAAAGCCAGTCCTAGGGCTGGCACTCGAGCTGGGTGAGTTTTTCCTGGGTGGAGTTGAGTCTGGCAGGTCAGTTTAGGTTCTTGTGACCTGCTAAATGACTCTACTTTTCTTCCGAGGCCTGAGTTGGAGCTAGCAGCTCCGCTGAGCTTTGTCGGTATCCAAGATGGAGATCTCTGGTACTGGGGGGGGGGGAGTGGTGGCCTTCTCTCCTTTGCTCCCTGAGAAAGAGTAAGGATGTCAGGCTTCTACTCTTGCCGAGTCTTGGTTCCTGGGTAATCTCTGGTCTGTGAATTGCAGGATGAAGATGTCTGCTCCTTGTCGGTTGTTGCTGGTGTTGAGTAGAATCTGCTCACCCTCTGTGTCTGGCTCCTTGGTCTGGGACTCTGTGTGATTCAGGTATGGCGGGTTCGGCCACCACTGCCACTGCTGCCGCCAGGTGGCAGCGGCTTCTGGCAAGAGCTCAGATCTGTCTCCTTGCCTAGATTTTCCCTCTGTGGCCTAAATCTCTGTCCTGTGATGGCACATTTGGTGTGATTGTCTGGCTTAGGACTGTTCACTGGAACTCTAAAACTGCTTTCTATGTGAGAGCTTCTTTAGCCTCCAGCTTCTCCTCCACCATCTTGACCGCAAACCCAATAAAGGAATTTTCAAAAAAGGAGCAAGGTGGAACTATCATTTTAATCAGTTTTCTAATTCTCCAGGTTAATTTCCTATTCTTACCTATAAAAGATAATTGATGTTTTCCTATTGATATTGATATTACATGAGCAAGGTAATGAGAGTATATTTCTTGTCAAGCATTGTTGCCTCCTCCTTTGTTTCCCCTTAAAATTCCTGTCATCCTATCCCTCCAAAAATTGTAAAGTACGTTTTTGATATAACGTCTCGTACATCTCATTGAGTGCTCATTGTTAACCGTAATCAATAAATATTTATTAACAAATATTTATTGAGGTGCTGCTATATGCTAACTTTGGTCTTAAGATCTAGATGACAATCAAAAGAAGCCATAAATTCTATGTTAAGAAGCTTACATTCTAAGATGGAGAAAGGCAGTAAGATGTAAAAATACAGAGAAGGAGATAATTGTGGGAAATTAAAACTTTGAACTATGGCTGGGCACTTGTGGTTAATGCCTGTAATCCTAGCTATTCAAAAGGCTGAGATCTGAGGATCATGGTTTGAAGCCAACCTAGGCAAGAAAGTCCATGGAACGCCTATCTCCAATTGAACACCAAAAAACTGGAAGTGGCACTGTAGCTCAAGTGGTAGCAAGGTAGTTTGGAGTACAAATGCTCCCAGGCCATGAGTTCTAACCCAAAGACCCATAAAAAATAAGATAAACTACTGTAAATTCACAGCTTGGTGAAGACCCAGAGAAAGAGTGGTCCAAGCAGGAAAACTACAATTGCAAAGACTGAGGGTTTTGTTTGTTGGTAGTATGTCACAGAGGTGAATATGACCAAAACAAGGTGAGGGAATGGACAGGTGAAAAATAATGTTAGACAAGTCAATAGAGAACACAGAAAGATAACATAAAAAGTCCTAGTTGTAAGCATATTGCTCACCTTTCGTCCTCAGCTCCACCCAGACCTGAGCTCCTCTCAGCCCCAGAGTAACCGCCATACAGCTGGCCTTTCCCTTTCTCTCTCTTCCAGGTCCCACGTGATCTCCCACCTACCTCGCTTCCTGCCCCAGAACCTCCTGCTACCTGCATTTGAACAGGTGCCATGTGCTCCCTCTTGGGGGAAATATGGCTCATCTAATAAACTTTGTAATAACGTGTCTGCTGTGCCTGCTTGCCTCCACGTGGTCCCCTGCAGCAGATGTGAAGATCTTTCATTGGTGGCCTTTCAATAGTGAGACTAATAAATGCTTTGGCACCTTAAAAGTCAAGAGGAACAAAGTCTAGGTGGACAATGAGGGGTGGTGTTAAAAGCCACTTGGAATCAAGGTATATTTGAAGGTAGAAGTTAAAGGGTAGAGGTTAAAATGTGAAATCTAGGGCAACTCCAAAGCAGCCAGAGTAGTATGGTATCATTTGCTGTATTAGAAATGATTTGATGATATTTATTCATTCAAACATTTATTAAGTTATTATTTTGTATCAGATACTATAACCCTCCAAAGCATTCTAATATAAGCAAGGCATTCTGAGGGCTGGCATTAGGCAGAAAAAGAAGGATGTAGAGGATATGACAATTTTAAGAAGTATGTGAGAGTCGGAGTTGGTAGGATGTGGTGCCTCATGTTGAAAGTGAGAACGATTCCGGTAGCATTTTAAAATTTCTGATGCAAGTGATAGATGGAATTGCTATTAACAAAGACATGGAATGTGTAAGAGGAAATTAGTTTGTGGGGAGATGTTAGTATAGACCTGTAGATTTGGGTGATGTCAGTGCCATCATTTTACCAACTTTAAAGTTTCCTCATAAACCTCTCTCTTAATGGCATATGCAAATCTCAAAGACGGTGACCAGAGACATTATTTCATTTGGGATTAATAAATAGTGAGTTTCTAATTTTTAAAAAGTAAGAAAAGAAATTGGTTTGTTTCATCAGCATTGACAGATCCTGAGTGAGTATTTACTGCTTCCAGTGTAACAGGCACGCCTCTTACTGCTTAACATAAACAACCTCATTTCATAATTAAAACATTTATATTGATGTCATTGTTATTGTCCCTGTTCTTGCATGAGCATTGCCTGGAACTTGGAGAAGTAATTTATTCAATGTCAACATATTCAGGGATTAGGAGTGCTAGGACTTGGATGTTTTCCTTATGCCAATGTTTGTAGCAGTTGGGTTTCAGAAGTTTTGTGAATTTGGACTCTGAAGCTGAGATACAAGCTGGAGACAAATAGTTGAAAATCATCAGCATCAGCTTT
>NW_027204465.1:0-27621 GCF_024711535.1 Dipodomys merriami | reverse complement strand
ATGTCCATTTTACAACTTACTAACTGCTAATTCTGCTTCTGTAAACCTGCTTGCGCTAACACTGACTCTTCCCTTCCCAGAAATAAGTTAAAAAGTTACAAAGTTCAGATGCAGGCCCAGGGACAAGGTCTGCAAACATAGATAAAGAACAAAAGAGTATGTTCTCCTGAATTCCTGTGTAAAAACTCATGGCAGGGGGCTCAAGACAAGGACCATCTGGCGAGCCCAGCAAACTAGGTCAAATGTCAACCAATCGCGAGCCTGGAACTATGTGGACTCCCCTCCAGAGAAGCCTCCCCCTAGGGAACCAACTAGTTTTCAAGAAGTGTCACAAAAATTCCCGTGCAGTTGATTTTTAAGCTGAACCAATCCTGGGGAGCCTGGGGTCTTATGCTAATCCTGTGGTTTTTGTCTTTAAAAGTGTCTGTAACCACTGCTCGGGCTTCCAGTCTGCCTTGGACAGAGAGCCCGTTTGCGCAAATGCCTAATAAACTCCTTTTGCTTGTTGCATCTGCTGGTTTGGAGTCTTGGTTCTTGGGGTGCCCTCCCATTGAAGAAAGCATCCCAGTGAGTCTGGGGTCTTTCAATCCTAGCTACTCAGGAGGCTGATATCTGAGGATCAGGGTTCAAAGCCAGCCTGGGCAGGAAAGTCTGTGAGACTCTTATCTCCAATTAACCACCAGAAAACAGGAAGTGGGCTGTGGGTCAATTGGTAGACCAATAGCCTTCAGCTAAAGAGCTGAGGGACAGCGCCCAGGCCCAGAGTTCAAGTTCCACCACTGACCAAAAATCAAAACAAAAAAAGAAGTGATGAGCTAAATGAATAGACATATAAATTATATATCCTCCTCATTATGATTCTTACTAGTAGTATTTTATGTTGTGTCTTCCATCATCTAAGAAAGCTGAGGAAAATTCTGCATTCACAGCTACAACTTCTCAAAAACCTAAGAAAAAGAAGAAAAACTGGGGCTGCTTTTTGTTTGGCCCTTCCTTCTCCTATCTCTATTCAGCAGAGGGCAGCAAACAGGAAGTATGGAAAGATCAAAGAGTGAGAAAGAGAGCCACATGGAGAAACAGCTACACATTGATAAATACACACCCACCCACACACAGCAAGCAGAATTGTTTAGCTTCCTCTAGCTTTCAAAGTATGAACATTCCACCTCCTCCAGCTAGGAAGGGCGGGGGATGGGGGAGGGAGGGGATGTTGGAAGTTGAAGAGACAGAAGCTCTTTTTCAGCTCAAGAGATTTTCAGTGAGCATGCATATGAGAGAGCGGCAACTCTCAAAGCAGGGAGAGGAAGGCAGCCACAGAACTGACAAGATAATTCTCAATGAAGACAGCTTTCAACTACTCATCTTGAGGCAACAAGGCTGGCAATCCTAACACCCAAGCTCTGCCCAGTGAGAAACTGAGGCCCATGCCATTGGCATCTCAGCCCAGGGGTGTCAGAGAGTGCTGATCTACAGGATGCAGGGTCAGTGCTCCACAAGGACAGGGCTAGAGTGGCAAAGGGGTGGCCTTTTGAGGGTCAAGTCTAGTCCCCACGATATTGGCAGGGATCCGGCATGGACATCTGTCAGCCTCTTCTCAACTATCTTTCCCACCCCCACAACCAGGAGTAGCCAGCCTCTCTGTGTAAATGCTCTTTCCATATGACCGGGGTGGCCCAAACCCATCCCTAGCTCTAAGGTAGGATAAGTCACCCAGCACAGCCCATCTTCCTGACTAGTGTGATTGTGAATGAATCCTATCATAATAAACACATCAGATCCAAAGTGGACCAATAAGATTTAAACAGATCATGCTAAGATAATAGGAAAAGACATTTCTTGTCTTTTCTACAGAGGCCACAGATACAGATTCTCTCCTATAGGTTCTGCATATGGATATAATATCAGAAAGCGTTATCATATTTTACCACCAAGGTGAGAAGGGATGAGAGGAGGACAGAGTGCTCAGTCTAAGATAAAGGCAGAACCAATAGAACTCAGAGAGAAAAAGCCCATGCCCTGACAGTCCCACAAACCTCCAGATCATACCATACCTGAAGCCAACTAGAGCTAGTGGGTCTTCTTAATCATTTAAGCCTGCCTGGCTCAATTTATTACTTGCATCTGATAGTGAACTGGCCCTACTTTCCATGCATAGCAGCGACAGTGCCACATGGCACGTGTGATTTACTTTCTCTACTTTCCTATTGAAGTCCTTCAGGTTATTATACTTTCCCTTACTTTAAAAGTAAATCCAGGCATGGTGATTCAGGCATGTAATCCTAGCTACGGAGGAGGTAAAGAGTGAAGGATCAGAGTCAGCCTTAGTCAAAAAACCAAAACAAGAAGTTTGAGAGACTTCATATCAACCAATAACTTGAAGCAGTGGGGCATGCTTGATATCTCAGCTATGGGAGAAGCACAATGGCATATGTTTATCTTTCCCAGTGACAAAAGGAAGCAACAAAATCACATTGCAGGCATAAAATGAGATCCTACCTTGAGAATAACCAATCCAAAATAAGGCTAGAGGCATGGAGTAAGTGCTAAGCTCCTACTTAGCAAGGGCAAAGCCCCAAGTTTAATCCTCAATATAACCAAATTAAAAAAAAATTATAAGCCAAGTGCATATAATTCTAGCAACTCAGGTGACTGAGAGCAGGAGGACACAGTTTAAGGCTAGCAAGGAAGCTGGGCGCCAGTGGCTCACGTTTGTAATCCTAGCTACTCAGGAGGCTGAGATCTGAGGATCACAGTTCAAAACCAGCCCAGGCAGGAAAGTCCGTGAAACTTATTTCCAATAAACCACCAGAAAAACGGAAGTGGCACTGTAGCTCAAGTGGTAGAGTGTTAGCCTTGACCTGAAGAGCTGAGGGACAGCACTCAGGCCCAGAGTTCAAGCCCCACGACCGACAAAAAAAAAAAAAGAAGAAAAGAAAAGAAAAGAAAAGAAAAGAAAAGAAAAGAAAAGAAAAAGGCTAGCAAGGGCAGAAACATTCACGAACCCTCATCTTAAAAATTAACCAGCAAACCAGCACAAGTATATTTATTGCAGCATTATTTACAAAGCTAAAATATGAAACCAACCCAGATGCCCCTCAGTAGATGAATGGATCAACAAAATATGATATATAGAGAGGGGGGCAGAGAGAGAGAGAGAGAGAGAGAGAATGGAATTCTATGCCTCCATCAGAAAGAATGACATCACCCCATTTGTTAGGAAATGGAAAGACTTGGAAAATATTTTTTAAGTGAAGTAAGCCAGGCCCCAAGACACATAGGTCCTATGGTTTCCCTTATTTTAAATAACTAGTATATGTCTAGGACAAGCAGGAAAGGTGAAAAGCTATGTACATACGACCATATAAGATGATGTTAAGCAAAAGGACCACCAAGATAGGGACACAGTGATTTTTCCTTTCTTGCTATTGTTTTTAACGTATTTATAATGTACTATGTTTTTTTTTGTTCTCCTCCCTGTTTTCACTGTATTTGATTCCAGTGCCCTGCATCTCATAAATACATTTTTGTAATTTGACGAGGGAAAGGAAATAATAAAATGCTTAAATAAGGATACAGGTTGACCCATTGTAACAATGAGATGTAGAAGACACAACTTCGCTGGGAGGGGGAGTTGAGGGAGGTGGAGGGGGAGCTGAGGGAGGTGGGGAGGGAAGGGAAGGTAGGGGATAAACAAAGGAGGAGGTAACAATAATGTTCAATAGGAAATGTACTCATTACCTTACTCATGTACCTGTAATCCCTCTGTACAATATTTGTACAATAAAATACATATAAAAATTACCAGAGGGGCTGGGAAGGTGGCTCAGTGGTAGAGCACTTGCCTTGTATGCCTGAGGTCCTGGGTTAGATTCCTCAGCACAACATAAGCAAAAATAAAAAAGCCAGAAGTGGAGCTGTGGCTCAAGTGGTAGAGCACTAGCCTTGAGCTGAAGAGCTGAGGGGCAGCACCCAAGCTCAGAGTTCTGGCCTCACCACCGGATCCCCCCCCAAAAAACATAACCAGAAGCCAGGAGCCAGTGGCTCACACCTGTAATTCTAGTACTCAGGAAGCTGAGATATGAGAATCGCCATTCAAAGCCAGCCTGGGCAGTAAAGTACATGAAACTCTTATCTCCAATAAACCACCAGAAAACCACAAGTGGCTCTGTGACTCAAGTGGTAGAGCACTCGCCTTAAGTTAAAGAGCTGAGGGACAGCGCCCAAGCCCAGAGTTCAAGCCCCACGACCGACCAAAAAATAAAAAATAAAAAAAACAGAGAGAAAGAGAGAGGGGGGGAGAGACTCTGCAAGCTGGATGTGTGGATGAAGTGGTAGAGCCTGGCCAAGCAAGCAAATGAGCAAATGCATGGCACTGAATTTAAAACCTCAGTACCACCAAAAATAATATAAAGTAAAGAGGCTGGAAAGAAAATTTACAAAAATGGATCTGCAAAAAAGTCAGGTATCACTAGCTACTCAGGAGGCTAAGATCTATTGATCATGCATGGTTCAAAGGCAGCCCATGTAACAAGACCATGAAACTCTGGTGTCCAATTAAGTACTAAAATTGGGAGGGAACCTACTGGGAACCAGAGATGTGGCTCATATGGTACAGCACTGGCGTTGAGCAAAATCAGCTCAGGGACAGCACCCAAGCCCTGAGTACAAGCTCCAGGACTGACACATGTGTGGGCACATACGCACACAGACACACTCACACACACACACACAAACACACAAAAGGTAGGGTTGTGTGTGTGTGTGTTTGTGTGTGTGTTTGTGTGTGTGTGTTGGGTGGGGAGGTTCCAGCAACACATGGTGTAATTAAGTACTGGCTACCAAAACTGCAGCATGAAAATTTGACTCACGAGGGAAAGTCTTTGCAGCAGAACACAGATGACTTGAAGAGCACTGCGTTCATGTCTGCATTCCTCCTGTGAGAACTCGAGTAAGTGATGTCCCTTTTTCTGCCTGTTTCCATAATGGACTAGTGACTTCTCAAGCACCTCCCTCCCACTTTAACACTCACTCAGCAAAAATCCATTTTTCCAAGTGCTACAACATGTGCTATGTACTTAAAAAACACACTATGTCAAGACATCTTCACCTACTGAGGCCACGATGCATTTCTTGGCCACAGGAACTACAAGAGACTACATCCTTTCCCCATTGAATTGTACATGCTACAAAGGTTACAAAAGCTACCTCCATTCCCCATGCCATTGTGGTTGTTGGAGAAGCAAAAGTCTCATTCAAGTCTTTCTCTTTCTGACTATGATCCAAGTACAAGATGCAGAAGGTCAGGTATACGCAAAATACAAAAGACATGCACACAACTGGGTCATACAGCTCAAACGTCATTAGAAGCAAAATTAACTGGTATAGGACATATTTCCAGTTAACCAAGTTCACTTCGAGGTATTTCTTTACATGGCTGGCTTTCCTACTTGGTTTGCAGCTTTCTGAGAAGCCAGCTGTCTGACCACTTGAATTCAGAAACCCTAGAAGCATTATGTGTCCTTTATAAATCAGATGTCTTGCCCAGTTCCAGAGATACACTGAGGATGAACTGGGTGGCAGTTCTGTGACTTACATTCTAACAGATGACAGCTAAATGCTCTTTTAATCTTCAGTGGAGGAATCAAAGAGTTGAGGACTATTCAAATAGTGGGCATGTTGCCCTCAGATAAACTTCTCTCAAATCCACAAGGAACCTAATTTTCTTTAGGACAAAAGTCCTGTCAAGACTTCCTTCCAGAGCCTCTGTGGTTAATTCTGCCAGGAAGATCAATGAGGAGGTACTGTGGGAAAGTTCTCAACAATTACCAGAGTGACAGACTGATCTTAGAACCAACTGTCAATGCTTCATAATGGTGCAGAGTGCTCCAGATAGCAGATTTCCCAGACAGCAGCATGATGTGTTACATGCATGCTCAGGGATAGTGTGGAATGAGGACTGGAAGAAAGTCAGCCTCTTCCTTCGAGGCCAGCTGCCATTCAAACAAGGAACTAACTGGGAAGGCCAAGCCCAGGGCTCTGCCTCTACAAAGAGAATAGAACACGAAAGGGCTGTGTGGAAATTTGGCAGGATCTTCTTGAAAGGCAGCAGCTGAATGCTGCATCCTATAGCACCTAGAAAAGCCTATCATTGCAAAAGAGCTCTTTGCTGCACCCAGGAAGGAGAAATTTTCTGTAAAGGAAGAACAACCAGTTGACAAGACTTGAAACACCAATCCCATTCACCACTTCGTCCTCCTCCTCTTTATGCTATTCCAGAGAAAAAGAAATTAAACAAGAATTAAAACTGCCCCATGAGCTATCCACACACTGCAGGTCAGAGTTCCAAGGAACATCCATCCAGCTGTTGCTCTCCACTCTTTCTGCCCCAAAGTCTGCTTTATTCAATCAAGACCTTCTTGTACATGTGAGTAATTTTCTTTGAAAGCTCAGGCCAAACTGGCAGTTAACCTTGGCCTCCTCTCTACACATCTAGGTCTATAGGAAATGAAAATCAGAACTTCTTTGGCACCTGCCTTAACTGAAATATGACAACTTTCTTTAGGCAAAGGCAGCCTGTCAAGAGCTCTTTTAGACCTGGTCACAGCTATTCCACAGGAGACGTGCACTTGGGCAGGACACACCCCCTTTGCCTAGGGCTTTGCCAATATAGAACCCCTGAACCTAGAGAGGCTGTCAAAGACAAAAGCCCAGGAAAAAGCAGTAGCTCTGTGTGCACTTACTAATCACATCACAGAATGCTGGCAACCGAACCAAAAGATGGAGTTGGTGGATGATAAGCACATACAGAAAGTTAATGACAAAGCCTAACACAGCTCTGGCCTCTTCACCCTGATACTGGTACAGGATAGGAATTGAAGGAGATTTCAAGAAAGAAAAACATACAAGACACAGAATTTAAGGGGGAAAAGGCTAGGCTGGCTATCAGGGTTTGAACTCAGGGTTTAGGAAAGGCCATTGCTAACTTTCCTCAGTTTCTGAACAGTTAAGATGTACCATAAAGATCAAGCCAACTCCTCTTGGATGGTTTGCAACAATTAACTAGAGCAATTGTTAAGCTCCAATTGATCCACCTTGTGGCAAAGAACTGTCTGTGCTCAAGATACCAGAATGGCCAGGCAGCAGCCTGACACTGAGGAGAAAGGAAAACCCATCAACCTCAAAAAGTCAGCCTCTTCCCTTGAGGGCAGCCAACAGTCAATTCTGACCCTGATATGAACATTACCCACTTCCCATGGACCACAAAAATCCCCTAAGCAAATCTGAAATGTCCCAATATACAAAGCAATTCAAGCATGCATAGATTTGCCAGGAGATGAGAGAGGTAGAGTGATGTGATTGAGCAGGAAAATGTTAATCCAAGCCAGGAGCTGGAAACTCACACCTGTAATCCTAGCTACTCAGGAGGCTGAGATCTAAGAATCCTGGTTTTAAGCCAGCCCACCCAGGAAAGTCTGTAAGACTTTTATCTCTAATGAACCACCAAAAAGGCAGAAGTGGAGCTGTGGATTAGGTGGTAGAGTACCAGCCATGAGTGAAAAACAAGTAAAGGACAGCACCCAGGGCCTGAGTTCAAGAGCCATGATCTGAGCATGCACACACATGCACATGAAGAAAAATGCCAATTTAGTCCATATGCATGTACACACACGTGAGACATGAGTGAGTTTCAAAGAGGCAAAAACAATTATTATCACAGTTTGGGGTACAAGATATATCTCATCCTATCAGAAAGAAGTAGAGAAGGAAGGTATGTGGGATTCTGCCCTCAGGGGACAGCACTCTGGGACATTTTGGGGGATCCTTCCACCAGGACACCTTTATACTCCGGGAGGGTCAAAGGTGGCATGTTCCTCAAGAACCAGAAATTGACTTTTCACCCCATCCAAGGGACCGGAAGCTCCAAGAGGATCTTTGCACTCACTCCCCAAGGAATTCACAGGACCTGACACAAAAATAGGACAGTGAAAGAATAGGGAAAAGGGGCAGGGTGTTCCACAGGTCCCTGTGCAAATGGCAAAACGTGAAAGGGACTGACCTGAGTAAAAACAGCAGGATCACCAGGTGGGGGTGAGGGAGGGGAGCAGAAGTGATGGGGGAACCGGTCCTACAGAAAGCCTCACACCCTGGGGATACCGGCATGTGCAAAGAGGGTACTACTCAGAAAGAGAACGCTGGACCAGGTGTGACCACAGGAGAGGGCAATGGAAAGGCGGACAAACTGTAAAGTATGGAAAATAGAAATAAGACTACATAATTGGCACTAAGGGCCCTGGGTTCTAATTCTGACTCTGCAGAGTGGACAAATCCCTGTCCTCAGAGCCTCAATTTGCCACATCTGGGGGGGTGGGAATGGAAAGAAGGGCAGACTCTTCAGGGGCTGCCTCTGAGGACACTGACAGGAGGTTGAGGAGAGAGAAGGAGCTGAATGTCTGAAGTAAAACCAGAGAAGGGGGGAGGGGGGCGGGAGCATCCCTAGCCCCACCACACCCAAGGCACTCACCTGTCCAACCACGGGGACCGCCGCTGCTCCCGACCTCCCTGGGATGCTGTCAAGCTGCCCACATAGCCCCATGTTGGGCAGGAAGATCAGGGCCGCCAGTACCAGAGCCACTGCTTGCAGAAGCCACTTCTCCTTGCCTCACAGGGGACAGTCAGCCCCACCCCTCCTGCTGGCCCCTTTGCGCAGCCCGCTCCAGGCTCTGTGCCCATGCCCATGCATGCATGCGGCAGCAGCTCCAAGAGCAGGAGTGGTCGAAGGCGCTGGCCCAGCTCCAACTGAGCTGCACTACCACTAAGTCACCACCGTGGGGGGTTATCTCCACCTCCAACACCAATGTCGGGCACAGTGGAGCCACCAGGCCTGCAACACCCTCTTACAGACTTCCTAGCACACACCTGTAGATGTTGACCTCCATCTTTTCATGAAGGGTTTCAGTCTACCCGGGGGCAACCCTGACATCCAACGTTAGGTCTCCCCCCTCCTGAGCCGCAATGGTACATCCCGCTCTGCCCCTGCTCCCCTACTGGGAGGAGCTGTGAAAAAGTGTAGGAGTTGGGTTGTTGGGCGCTGACTGGTGCATGCTGAACCAACTGGGTGCCTTTCATCATGGGACCTCAAGCTAATGAGGCCAAAGCCTTGAGCCAAGGGGTTGTGAAAGAAGAGTGGATCCCCCAGGCTAGAGGCACTTGTATATGGGTCAACATGTTTTTAACGTATTTTATTAATTAATGATTGATTAATTGATTGTGTGTGTATGTGTGTGCTGGTACTAGGGCTTGCTCTCTTGCTTAGTTTTCCACTCAACCACTTTAGCCACACCTCCATGTCTGGCTTTTCATTGCTGTTGTTATTTAACTGGTTAAAGGAAGATAAGGTTTTTTGCCCAGACTGACTTTGAACCACAATCCTCAGATCTCAGCCTCCTGAGTCGCTTTGATGACAGGCATGAGTCACAGTGTATGGCTTGTTTTTAATATTGTTTAACAAACTGCTTATTCACAGACTGTGTCTCCAGTTTCCCACCTAATCATCAGAAATCTTTAGCCCCCATTTCCTTATCTACTAAGTAAGGAGGAGTGTAATGGTGTGATTTCCAGGCTGGAAACAGAGATCTGCTTAGCCAAAAGCAAGCCTGAAAAAACATGTGTCTTCTGGATCTCCAGTGAGTCCCCCTCCTCTCTTTGGGCTCACCAAGCTCTACTGACACATTCCTGGAGAAACCTGATCTCCTTGCACAAAAGAAAATCTCCCCTACCCCACTTCTTACATTTTGTGTGTGTGTGTCTGTGTGTGTGTGTGCATGTGCATGCACGCACTTACAGCTAGCACTCTATTACTTGAGCCACAGCTCCATTGCTGGCATGCTTGCACGTGTGTGTGTGTGTGTGTGTGTGTGTGTGTGTGTGTGTGTGTGAGTGTGTGTATGTATGCTTATTTGGAGATAAGAGTCACTTGGACTTTCTTGTCTAGACCAGGTTCAAACCAAGATCCTTCAACCAGAGGTTCCTGAGTAGTTAGGATTACAGGCATGAGCCAGCACACCCTGCTATGTGTACTTTTAACATTGGCTTGCTTATTCAAGGGCACACCATTAATGGCTGCTGTGTAACACTTGACATTGGGCTTTCCGATTGGGCTGTAAGCCTCATGAGGAGGACCATGTGTACATTTTGCTATTTCTTGTTTGGTTTTAGTAGCCTTTATTTTTTAGAGCAATTTTAAGTTCCCAACCAAATGGAGAAGGTACTTAAATGTTTTGTATTCCTCTACCCCTCCTCCCACACACACTCATGAAAGCATGCATGCTAACATTGATGAAAGCCACTTTTGGCCTTTTCTGTGATCAACTGAAGAGACTCACTGACTTTCCTGCTCTGGCAGGGTTTGAACCCTGATCCTCAGATCTCAGCCTCCTGAGTAGCTAAGATTACAGGCTTCAGCCACTAACACTGGGTGTCTGTGAGATTCTTATCTAACTACATTATTAACTACAGTACTTAACATGTTATTATCCAGAGCTTTATAGTGAACATTTGGGTTCACACTTAGTGTTGTACATTCATTGGCTTTGGACAATTGTGTAATGACATGTTCACCATTGCAGAATTGTATAGAGTTTCACTGGCCTAAAAGAAAAATTCTTTGCAGCCAGGTGGTTTTGGCTCTCACATATAATTCGCAGTGGGACTGGTTTACACCTGTAATCCCAGCTACTAGTCCAAAGACAGCCCAGTCAGGAAAGTTTGTAAGACAGATATCTCCAATTAAACACCAAAAAACCAGACAGGGCTCTGAGTTCAAGCCCCATGATCATCAACAACAACAACAAAAAAAAATCCTTTCTATTCTTCCCTCTTTATTCCTCTTCCTCCTTCCCCAACCCTACCTATGGCAACCACTTTTTTTGCTGGCTATATAATTTTCCTTTTATAGCATGTCATACAATTGGTAGCCTTTTAAGAATTAGTATCATTTATTTACAAATTTCATTTAGGGTTCTGCGTGTGTGTGTGTGTGTGTGTGTGTGTGTGTGTGTGTGTATGAGTGTGTGTGTGTGTAGGCAAGCACGTGCACTGCGTTTGTGTGTGTGTGTGTGTGTGTGTGTGTGTGTGTGTGTGTGTGTGTGTGTGTGTGTAGGCATGCACGTGCATGTCCACCAGTCCTGGAGCTTGAACTCAGGTTCAAGCTCAGGTCTTTGAGCTTTTTTTGTTCAAGGCTATCACTCTATTCTACACTTGAGCCACAGCTCCATTTCTGGTGTTTTGGCGGTTACTTGGTTATAAGTATCTCCCATACTTCCTGTTTCAGCTGGCCTCAAGCCATGGTCCTCAGATCTCAGCCTTTTGAGTAGCTAGTTACAGGCATAAGCTGCCAGGTCCCAACTCTTTCAAGTCTTTTTTTTTTTTTTGGCCAGCCCTGGGGCTTAAAATTGGGGCCTGGCCACTGTCCCTGAGCCTCTCTGTGCTCAAGGCTAGTGCTCTACCACTTGAGCTATGTAGCACCACTTCTGGCCTTTTCTATATGTATGGTACTGAGGAATTGAACCCAGGGCTTCATGCATGCTAGGCAGGCACTCTACCATTAGCCACATTCACAGACCTCTTTCAAGTCTTTTACTTAAACTTCTGGGGCACAGTCTTGCAAAGCAGGATGGGAATTAAAGGGTCAGACAGAGAACAAGACTCTAGAGTCTGTATTTAGTGGCATTTTAGCTCCTACTTTGAATAAAAATAATAGACTTTCAGGGTATGCATTTGAAATGACCTTCAGGGAATTGCCTCTCTGTCTCCTGGAGTCTACTTTGTTATTTCCACAATACAATGCCAATTAAATCAACCAAACCTGCCAACTGTAAAGGGAAATTATTCAATCAAAACACTGCAAGAGGGGCTGGGAAGGTGGCTCATAGTGGAGTGCTTGCTTTGCATGTATGAGGCCCTGGGTTCTATTCCTCAATAGCAAATAAGCAGAAAAAGCTGGAAGTGGCACTGCTGAAATGGTAGCGCACTAGCCTTGAGCTGAAGAACTGAGGGATAGTGCCCAGGCCCAGAGTTCAGGCCCCATGACCGACCAAGAAAAAAGATACTGTAAGATGCCTCAAGGAGACTAGTCCCTGAAAAACCAAACAGAGAAGGGTACAAATCTCAAATAAATAGTCTGTGTCTTTGGGTAGGTACATCAACCAGTAGAGTCAGCTGCAGACATTAGGTACATAAAGAGAACCAGACTCTTGGCCTTATCACAGAATTGTCAGAACTTAGAAAAGAGAGTGTTGCCTGTTAAATTACTTTTCATTTCAGTATGAGGAAGAACAAAGTACAAATTAAAGATAGATGTGGAGTGCCAGTCAAAAGAATTTTCCTAACAATCTGAATTTCTTTAAGGGTATCTCCCTTCCATGGGCACCCCTATAAATGAGGGAGTTGGATATTATGCAGGACCCAGTCCTGCATGTTAGAATCTCATAAGGACTTAAAAACCTTGGATATAGTACTGGGAAGGTTGAACCACCTTAGAGTGCTTGCCTAGCATGAATTAAGTCTTGGGTTTGATTCCTTAGTATTATGTAAATATAAAGCCAAAAGTGGCACTGTGGTTCAAGTGGTAGAGCACTAGCCTTAAGCAAAAAGAAGCTTGACAGTGCCCAGTCCCTGAGTTCAAGCCCCAGGACTGGCAAAAAAAAAAGCCAAAAACCCTGGGTGTTAAGCCGGGCACTGGTGGCTTAACTCATACCTGTAATCCTAGCACTCAGGGGACAGGGAACTGAGGATGGTGTATCAAAGCTAGCCAGGACAGGGAAATCTCTGAGACTCTTACCTTCATTTAACCAGCTGATAACCAGAAGTGGAAGTGTGGCTCAAATGGGAGAGTGCTAGCCTTGAGCACAAAAGATAAGGGACAGTGCCTAAGCCCTGAGGTCAAGCCCTAGTACCAACACACACAAAACAAAACAAATCCTAGTTGTTCACCCTCTATCCCAGGCCAACAAATCAATAAGGCTGGAACTTGACCCAGCTATCGCCTAGTGATTTCTCTCGATAGTCATTTTTAGAGGTCACTGCCCCACCAATGGTTTTCTGAGCTTTAAAACACCACTAGGCCTTCTCATTTAAGCAGTAGGTCAGCTGACATTCCACTAGGTCGCACCTTCCAGCAAACTTCTATGGGACCAGAGAGATCGTGCTCTGGCTCTAATGTCAAAGGATATACAGAAAGCCGTGCATGGTGGTCTTTGCTGGTAATAAGGGGTCTGCCGTGGATGAAAAGATTGAATTTGTTGGATAGCAACTGGCTGGTGAGTGTAGGAGCCACAGAAAGATAAGACTGGTCCTTGTTAGGAAACTGTGGCCAGGAAAGTAGACAGCTCCAATCTAATCAGAACTGACTCCACTCTCACCTGGCTTAGCCAATCAGAACACTCTATTCTCTGGCTACAGGGATCAGTCCAGAGGGGAGAATCTGGACTCCAGAAGGCAAATATGAAACAAGAGGTGCAATTCTGCAGGTGTTATGTAGACTAACTCAAGGAAATAGTGGCCTCTCCAGTCAGATGAGACAACACTGGATGCAAGTCCCCTTGTGAGGCTTATCCAGGACATCTTGCTTAGGCTCAGACAGACCATACAGAATTCCTCCATGAGCTTCTTTGTTTTGTTTTCCTGTTGGGTTCAGCCTTTGAGGCAGGGGGAAGGAGTGGGGGGGAGGCGGCTGTCAGGGCCAGGATTTCCTGTGGTGGCCAGGAGCCCCTTGGGAACTAAGACTGTTGCAGAAAGCATGATGGAATGGTATGTTCAGGGAAAACCTGATGCCAGCAGAAACCTGCTGATTTGTGTGTTTGCCCTGTTGTGTTCACACAGAATTGTGATAGATAACAGGACATAAGGAAGTTCATGACATTACCCCAGTGATCAGTGTGAAGACCTATTCTTTTTTTTTGTCATGGGGCTTGAACTCACTACCTGGGTGCTGTTCCTGAGCCCCTTTGTGCTCAAGGCTAGTGCTTACCACTTGAGCCACAGAACTACTTCTGGTTTTTGAGTGGTTAATTGGAGAGAAGTGTCTCATTGGGACTTTTTCCTGGGCTGGCTTTGAACCATGATCCTCAGATCTCAGCCTCCTGAGTAGCTAGGATTACAGGCATGAGCCACTGATGCCTGGCTAAAGACCTGTCTCTGAGTATCCCTTTACCATACTGCTTCCTGATATCCTGTTATTTAGCTCTTGAATCTGCCCTTTGATCATAAACTGAGACTACTTCAAGCTAACACATCCTCTCTGACTCATTAAAAGCATAGGACAGAAGTTCAAGTGTTATATCCCAGATTCCCCTCATCTCTCGCTTGACAAATGCATGCACAGAAGTCTTTTCTACTGTCATTGGACACAATGGGCTCAGAGCCACAGTAAAGTGATGTTCTGTTGGTGGCGGTTTGTTTTTTCTCCAGATCTCTATCAGAATTATGCCACAGGTTGGCTTTGTCCACAAGCAATGTCTCAGATCCTCTCACACAACCTTCTTGAAACTACCTTGTCTCTGGGTTTCCATCACTGCCCTTCCCAGCACCTGACAGTTCTAGGGCTGAGCAGCCCATACTGTTTCTAGTCTAATGTGACTACATTATCCCTTGTAATCACCCCTACCTTATCCTGTTGTTCTACTCAGTTTTCCTCAGTTTCCAGAGTGAGAATGCCAAGCCCCTAATTTTTTCTGAGAAAAAGTCAGAAGAAAGTGGAGCTGAGAGGTGACCCAGGTCAACCCCTGACATTATCTGTGTCTTTACTCCAACTGAGCTCCCACACAAAAATTACCTAATAATGCTGATTTTTATTGCCTAATAAATGGAAATTTATAATTCCCCTTTAGCAGACATATTTCAGATGTCTGCAGAAAGAATTCCTGGTTGGCACCCTGTTCTAAAATGTCTATTTAGCTTTGTGGCTAGTATGCTTTGTGGACTGGCCTCCACCTCCTCTATGGACTAGACGTTGACCTACGATCTGCCTGGCTGGGATCAGAAGGTGGAGGATGAGCTGAGCCATTAAGACTTTTTCAGACTCTGAGATCAAGGAACAAACAGGAAAGACGGAAGCACTTACAGATATAACCTCACTAATTCCCACCAAATCCTAGGTAGGTTCTATTCTTATTTCCATTTTCCAGATGAGAAAACTTAATAAGCCATCCCATTTCACACTTATTTACTCATCTATTCAACACATATTTAATAACTTACCATGCCTGGCATTGGTGACCATGCCTGTAATCCTAAACTACTTGGGAGGCTGAGATCTGAGGATTGAGGTTCAAAGCCAGCCTGGGCAGAATAGTCCATTGAAGTCATCTCCAATCACTGCCAAAATATCAGAAATGGAACTGTGGCTCAAGTGGTAGAGAGCCAGTCTTGAGCAGAAAAAGTGAAGTGAAAGTAGCAAGGCCCTAGCACAAAAACAAACAAAGAAGGTTCTTTTTCCATAAACCAACCTATCACACACCAGGTTCCTTAGCAGGTGCTAGGATTCAATGATAGGCAGGCAAATGGATCCCAGTCTCACATAAATCAATCCATGTATAACAATTGTGTTAGGTAGCAGCAAGGGAAAAAGTCATTATGGCTGTTAGGAGTAGAATTAGTATTAGAACTCAGTACTGCTGGAATTTAAGTTCAATATTCAGGAAAAGTTCCATTATGCTAACTCATTTGGGCTGTTCACCAAGGGAAACACTGGTTTAGCCAATGACCCTCTTGTCCCTTGTTACTGAATATATTTCTCTCTCTCTCTCTCTCTCTCTCTCTCTCTCTCTCTCTCTCTCTCTCTCTCTCTCTCTCTCTCTCTCTCTCTCTCTCTCTCTCTCTCTCTCTCTTCTACCCCTAAGCAAAAGGCAGACAATGCAGTATGCTTCGAACATGCATTCTGGCTTCAGCTTCAAGTTTGAAAAGCAATTTTCAGTGCATTGGGCTACACCTTGATTTTCTTATATAAACCATCCTGGAGATCACACCATATACATACAGATTTTCCTATTCTTTTCTTCCAACTGTGAAATTTTCCATGATGAGCTTGAATTTCAGATAATGGATAGATAATTTGGAATCGTTTTCACCCAGGCTAATTAAAATTATGCCAGAATCAGTAGCTTTGTTTTCATCCTATTCTGTAACATGGAAGTAAATCTTTTCCATCTTTTTGATTGTGCTGGTCTTGAGGCTTGAACTGAGGGCCATGAGCTTTTATGTTCATGGTTAACAATCTACTACTTGAAAGGTCAATATTTTCAATAATCAATCATGATTAATACTACACTATTATAAATGTGGGTGAATTAATGAAATTATATTTGACACAGGAGGCAATTATGGGGAGGTAGGTCTTTGACCTTCAGATAAAGTAACTAGAGGAAGGAAGCACCATGACCATGTGCAAAATTTGTCTTCCTTCTTTGAGCCTGGTCATGCTCTTTGTGTTCTAGGGAGAAACACAGTAATGTGAAGAGAAGCAATAGATCTCTCTAAGGGATGAAGTGATCATGTGCCTTGTGTCTAGGACAAAGGTAAAATTTTTCACTTTCCAAAAAAGCAAATGGTGTCTTATGATAGCAGAAAATACATAAGGTCACTATACCTATACCTACCACTTAAAATAGTTGTCATTACTTGGGTAGGTCTATGCATCAATGGATATCATGGTAGCTCAGTTCCATCAAGATAAACAAACATAATATGAAGTGATGACCTTAGTAACTTATCCAATCAGATATTTGTGTAAAGAGACTATTATTTTCTGAAATTCTATTTTGTTGTAGCTATGATCAATTTTACTACAAAACATGAGAAAGAGCTAGAGTTAAATGCCAGTTATTTCATAGATGCTACACTTGAAGCATCAGTATCCTAGACATGTTGCATATGTAGGTTATAGTTTCCCAGTAGTTCTGATGGAGACATGCTATGATAGCCAACCCTATCTTCTAGGAAGTTAGCAGGAAAGAATCTTGAGTTCACAAAGAGGGACAGTATTTCTATTGGTAGTAGAAAACATAAATCTCACCTATGCCATGGCAGGTCATAGTGGAATCATGGTTGTGGTCAGGAGAATCAGCTTCCCCACTTCACCTGAGTGACCCAATCTCATGTAGCACCTACTCACTAGAAATGAGTAGGATACGGGGTCCTTATTGCTGCCAGAACTGCTGTCTAGGTCTCTTTCTAAAATCTTAAAGAGAACAAGTACCTTTCATTTTATGATTTCATTTTCCTGTGTGATGACAACTGAAGTTGTTGACAGAAAGCAGGAGTCTGCTACCAAGCTCCTGGTAGACTGGCAGGACATATATTTGTAGAGACAGAAGGTACATTATCTCCATTATAGTGGATATACAGGCCTGGAAAAGTAACCATTTTCTGCTTTTCATCTGCTTCTGGAAAATTCTGATAGCCAGTGATAGGGATGGATATGGATGCTCTTTGATGGCCCTTTGAATGACCCAGATGCCATCAGTTTCAGTGAGTGTCTCCTATATCTCACAAAGGCCAGTCCTAAACATGACATCATTCCAGTGACACAGGGTTGGATCCTGGCCCTGGCTGGGCACTGCAGTGGCAAGCCTGTGTTATCCTCATTGCTTGTCATCCATGCTAGAGCTCAAACCTATGTTACTTGAGATTACCAACTGATGCCTAAGCATTAGGCAAGAATCTCTCTCAGCTGTCAAGCTTTCTGTACTCAATTTATTCGCCCTGTTGTGCCCAACATTTGTTAGGTCCTGATCTTGTCTTGGAGAATAGTGTTTTTCATGCCTTTTGATTCTACTGTTATTGTTAATTCTGCATAGAGGGAGATGGACCAGGCAGGTATCCATCTGGGCCTGACTAGACTGCCTTGTATTGATTTCTTGATGGCATCACAGATCACCTAGTCCCTGTGCATGAATTTCAGAACTGTTTCAATATGAATGATCAGATCACTGTAATAAACCCTCTGCCAGGAACACCCACACAAAACAAGGTAAGTCTCTCATTTTAAGACTGTAGGACTTTGCCTTCCAAAATGCAAGTCACTACAAGGAAGTATTGTTTTTCTTTTAATGCTTATCTTTAAAGATTCAGAACTTTATCTCAACAGCCACATTCCTTTTTGCCAGCATATGTGTTTATAGCACATACAGAACATCCCCATCTTCTTATGGGCAATAGCTCTAAGCCTACCCTGGTGTCTAACATTGGTCTCAGATTGGTCTCCCTGGGTTCACATCAAAGTTTCAAACTCATATTAACAGTTGGAGATTGGAGCCATGATTCAGTAGTGGAAATGATGTGTTGAGAGATAATTCCTTCCTCAACTCTTTTTCATTTAAGGGTTTCAAGTGACTACAATATTTTTACTGAAAGCCTTGGATTACTCTGAGCTTACAGAGAGGATGTGGAGAGTGAGTAAAGAACAGGAAAAAGTGTGAGCCAGCTTGATCTCAACTGCCATAGTAAGGGAGTGCCACTTTGTGATATTTCATTATTCATGGTTTTTAAGCCAATTTAATGAAGAAATTTAAATTCTCATGTTCAGAGGACAACTTTTCAGGGTGAAGCAACACATCACGGTTATCCAAGTGAAGGCATTTGGGGAACTTTTGGATTATATGTGCTGCATTGGAATCATTGGTTAAACAACAGGCATGAGTAAGTACTGGAAAGGGGAAAAGGAAAAGAAAGGGAAAGAGTGTGAATGGATCAATGCCCAGGTGCAGAGTTTAAGATGCAGGACAGGCACATAATCTCACACTCCTACAATTTTACACACAGAAGGAATACTCAGTAACATCCAGACTGGCAGCTAGTGTGTTTGTGACCACACATAGAAATAGGAGAAATAACAATCTCCAGGCAGTCAAGAATGCCTGGAGAAGATCATTCTCTGCCTGCTGCTTTCCTGCCCTGCTGAGTGCCTGCATGTTCAGCCAGTGGAATTACAAAGAGACCCTGTGGGAGCTGTCAAGAGTGTGGTGTGGTTCAGCTCTCACTGGAAGAACTGCCTTGTCTTCCCACCTCATCAAAGTCAACAGTGGCATGACCAGAGATTCCCTAGATGTATGAGACTTTAGGAAGTAGTTCTGCCATTTTCATTTAGGGCACTCAGGGAACCACAGCATTGAGAGAAGCAGCCGAGACACCTTTACATGCAGACAGGAATGGGCGAATTCTCCCAGCCCACCCAGCCAACCTCTGCCTCCCTTTGAGCATTCAGCAGGTTCTGGTATTCAGTGAGGATATTACAGGATCCAAGACTGGCTTATAATTGCCCAACTTCTGGTCCCAGCAGCTTTGGAGCCCTCTGGGAACCTGGAGTCACCAGAGGACACCATTTGTCTACCTGAGATTTGCAAGCATCATGTCTCTACCTGAGTGTGTGTGTGCATGTGTGTGTGCGTGTGCGTGTGTGTGTGTGTGCGTGTGTGGTTGTGTTTTGTCAATCGTGGGGCTTAACTATGGGCCTGGGCACGGTCCCTCAGCTCTTCAGCTCAAGGCTAGTGTTCTATCACTTGAGCCACAGCACCTTTCTGGTTTTCTGAGTGGTTTATTGGAGGAGATAAGAGTCTCATGGACTTTTCCTGCCCAGGCTGGCTTTGAACCATGATCCTCAGATCTCAGCTTCCTGAGTAGCTAGGATTACAGGTATTAGCCCAGCTTGTATGTTTTTTGTATAGAAATTTACACAAGATCACACCTAAAGGCAATGCAATGCTCCTGGAGAGATTAAAGGATGCTGAATCATAAGTTTTACACATTCTTCTAATTCATTTATGAAGTTTTTCTTCAGTGATACAAATATAACTGATTTTACTTCATTTAGAAAACATTCTGAAACACTTCGAATACTATGATTTTCTAAAGTGAGGAAGCAAGTCAAAGAACAAATTATTGATTTAAATTAAGAAGCAATAGGACAGTTTGGGGGTAGTTTTAAGAAGAATGTTCTACAATTTGAAGGACAGTGGAGGAGAACTCCAGGCAGCTGTCCATATTTAACACAGGGCTCTGTGTTGGCTCCTGGGAAGAAAGGGTTGAGGCCAAATCACAGAGCACCCTCTTCAATTTCATATCTGGAGGGTGAGAACACATGGGATCCTGCAGTGTGTGATTAGCCTGTCCTTCTTGGGTTTGTAGAAACCACACTTCTTTCTCTGGGGAGGAAGGTACCTTCCTCCTAAGTCTGTTCAGGTGACTGACATTCACTCCAGTAGTCCCTCTTCCCACAGAGAGTCCCATGAGCACAGGGCACAAGGCAGGACTTAGAGTTGGACCCAATCCCTGCCCAAGGTCAACTTTCAGGATCTGGGGAGCCTTTTTGTTCTGTCCCCAATGAGTTCTCCTCCCTCATATCTTCATCTCCCCAGTGATGCTGAACCTGTGTCTGTGTTGCAGGTTCCTGCTCTCTTCCCATTTCCAACAGGGAACTGGATTGTGGGGCCACAGTGTAAATGAAGATTCCAGAGGAACTGGAAGCACACATAAAGACCTCTAATTTGACCTTGTACATCTCTGCACATCCTGAAATTTTGTTAATTTTGTGCTTTCTTTAGCTAATTCACTTACGTTATGTATTGCACCAATATTGTATATTATATGAAGCAATAAGATATATTTTGTTTAGTATAGTATTGAACATAGCTACCTATGCCCTATTCCACATATAGATTAGTGTTGTATTCTAAAGATGAGCATTAGTTTAAATAATTTCCATTAAATGTTATTAATTAGGTCCTTTGCAGTTAGTTGCTTGCCTTTTTTTCTGTTTTAACGGAAAATCCTGTTTAAAACCACATGAAGTGTAAAATTCACTCTAGTGCTTGTCCCCACTTTAACTCCTTTCCTATTTCATCATTTAATCTCAAGATAACTCAGAATCCTCTTTGTTCCTCCCATTGGTGTGACCATGAGAACAGTATGACCTGAAGTCTTCCAGAATGACTTAGATGGTCAGGCTTTTTCCCAACATCTCCATCCTCTGCTCCTATCAAATGCATGTTTCCCATGCCTCTTTCTTACAATCTTCAAAATACTACTCTACTTCCCTCAGGCAAAGAATATCTCATCCTTAAAAGCTGTAGATATTCTACTTTTGTGGTTACAGAAAGACTTTTTATTTTTCTTCAAGATTTTTCTACATTCAAATCCATTTTTGAGTCCAGAACATTCTCGTGTGTGCGTTGTCTCTGCCTCTCTGTCTCTCTCTGTCTCTCCCTCTCTCTCCATCTCTCTGTCTCTCATTTTCTTCCTCTGATTTTCCCTATCCATTTGATTGTTAGTGATCAAGTCTATGAACTCTACAGGCTTAGGAAGGTATGCATCTAATCTCTTTCAGGCCATTTGTATTTTCTTACTTCTTTTGGTCTGTGTCTGTCTCTCTCTCTCTTCCTACTTCTGTTTCTGTCTCTGCCTTTATATGTGTCTTGTCTGTCTCACACACACTGTCCATTTGATTTTTAGGGATCAAATCCAGGTGCTTTGACATGCTTAGCATCTAATCTCTGTATTGAGCAACTTTGTTTTTCCTATTTCTAAAAACAAATTAGAAACATTAGATTTTGATGGAAACATTATTTGAATTTTTGTGGGGACTATAACATAGGGTGTTTCATTGAAGTGTGGGCCTTGGCTAGGGATCTTCCTTCCTCAATCTTCTAAGTGCTGGAGTTACAGTCTGGTAATTTGAGATGAAGTTTTAATATTTCTTTTGTGTCTTTGCTGAGATGTTTCTTTTTCAAGCTCCTCATTTGTTCATACATCTAGAGTTGTATAGTTACTATCATTGCTGTGCATTTCTCTCAGATCTTTACCATATTTTTTATTTTCAAGGCTATCTACAGAAGGGTTACAGTTACATAAGTAAAGTAATAAGTACATTTCTTGTCAAACTTGTTGCCACTTCCCTCACTTTCCTCCTACTTTTCCTTGCCCCACACCACATTTTACTACACCTTACTAAGTGTCTTTTCCTTCTATCTTTTCATTGTTGTTCTGGTAGTGAGACTGGATCTCTTCATCAGAGCCTACAACATACTCACTTGACATTTTCTCTCCTAACTTTACTGTTTGAATTACACTTCCAGTACAGTTTTGTTTGCCAGTTATTTGGAGAATTGGTTTCTCAAGCTTTTGTGTTTGGCCTAATATGAAAGTGTGATCCACAGAGCTTAGCCCTTGAAATGAGTAAGATAATGAGCATGAGCCTTGGGCTCTCAGTTCCAAATGCCTTTGAAAAATATTTATTTTCCTTTTCTTTTCTTTTCATTGTCAGAGTTCTTCACTGTATTTCATTTATTTGCACTTCCTGGCTGAAATGATTTGTTAGTGACATGTATTATCTCCTGACTAGAGTCCCTTCATTCTCTGTTTCTTTCCTTCATATTTTTGGGAATCATCCATGCTTGGTAACTTTTTCTTATTTTTTTTCTCATTTTCAAGCTTGTACCTTGTCCTGGCCAGGTGCCACTGGCTCACACCTGTAATCTTAGCTACTCAGAAGGCTGAGATCTGAGGATCAAGGTCCAAAGCCAGATGGGGAGGAAAGTCTGGGAGACTCTTATCTCCAATAAACAACTCAGAAAACCGATGTGGGAGCCCTAACCTTGAGCTGAAGAGCTGAGGGACAACGCCCAGGCACAGAGTTCAAGGCCCACAACCGACAAAAAAATAGAATGTATCTTGCCATGTAGATAATTATCAAGACTGACTACTTTCATGTCATCATGGATATCACTTTGTGTTTTCTATCACAGTACCTTTGTATAGAAAAGACAACAATATCTTCTAGTGCTCACTTTTGTATGAAATTTGTTTACAAGACTTTTTAGGTGTGTAAGATTCAGCAATGGTTTTGCATCCTAACAGAGCTTCTTTCTGATATATCTGTATAATACTCACAAAGATGTCATGATTGTTATCCTTCCCCCATTCTTTACCATCAGCTTTTTCTTTCATCACTTCTCACTAATCCTTCTCCCTTGTAGCCTGTTCCTGGTTGTTGCTCCAATGTGTGAGGCCTGTCATAGAAGGACCTAGCTGCTACCATATTATCTAGACCTGTCATCTTTCCCCTAAAATAGTGATTATTTTAAAAAAAACCTTGAGAAACTTTAGATATTTTCTTTATCTAGAAAAGATTTTCTTTCTGAATGATTTGACTTTATTTTCCAGTAAATCAGTCTTACTACACTTACAGAAATTGTTCTTCTTTTCTTATTTCAGATCTACTTCTCAGTTCATTTATTGATGCTTTCAACTTTCAGAATAATCAGGTTTGTCTCTTGCTGATTCCTAGTTCATGTTGTTACTATTGCTTCTGAGTCATGCAGATCACCAGACTTTTCCATGACAGTCACATGCACCCAGACTACAACTCCATTGACAAGGGGTATGTAAGTTGTCAGGCATGAAACTTTATCTCAGCCCTTTATTCTGAAGAAGTTATCTTTTTTATAAATGTTATTTGTAGAAATATATTTATAAATAAATACTGATGTTCAAACCTCTTTGATTTTTCATATTGATATTTTGCAAGAGTAGATAAATAATTAAAACTGTGTGTAACATAGTATAC
Source organism: Dipodomys merriami (assembly GCF_024711535.1). NCBI lineage: Eukaryota > Metazoa > Chordata > Mammalia > Rodentia > Heteromyidae > Dipodomys > Dipodomys merriami. Next base: position 4,007 of record NW_027204465.1, on the reverse strand, counting down.
ACAGATATTACTCATTCCTCAAAGGAATTTGAGAGAACTTTATTAATGGATATAGTTAATTGAAGAGGAAAAGAGTTAGCAAAAAATATGACCGGATCAACTAACTATGACAACAGCTGAACTCTAGGAAACAAAAAGGAAGATAGTGGTAGCAGTTTGGAAGATGGGCAGCTATAGGTCAAAGGAAGCAAAGTTTCAGTGATGCTCAATGAGTAAGTCCTGAAAATCTAATTGACACTAAGATTCCTACCTGAGGTATTAATGTCTGGTTGTAATTAACATTTCAGTGTATAAGCACCTGTGCCCTGGTCCACGTGGGATGAGGGAGGCTGCAGCCTGGGGACTCCCCTGTTTTGAGGTAACTTCTCCCTCCCCCACCCCCACACACTCTAATAGAGAGTGAGGAGAAGCATGTGCATGGGCCAGATGGAGTGGTCACCCTACAAGGAAGGCAAGGACTCAGATTCCCACCAAGTCCTTTTGCCTTTCTGCTTATCCGGGTAGCCAGGGTTGCCCCACTTTGCTGTATCTGTTAGTGATCATGGGACTTGAGCCGGGACCATGGGGTCATGACTGACACTGAGATCACTGAAGAGACAGAACCTGGAGCCCCTTCAGCATCACCGCAGACCTCCACTTTACTTTTCTGCATGGGCCAGTTGCGGTGCCATACCTGGGTGGCCCACACATGGAAGGAAGTGCTCTCTGTGCCCCCAGTGGGAGCAGAAGTGCAGGTGAGGGGACACACATGAATGCCCACATCAGCATCAGAGGAACCTGGAGACGTACTGCACCTGCTACAGCCAGGCTGTTCCCAGGGCCTCTTTGGCTTTGCTGTGAGGACCTCTGTCTTCCTCCTGGTCCACGTGGGCCCAATTGTGGGTGCCATTACAGATGCCACCATTTCGAAGTAATGTGCTCACCTTCTGAACCCATTGGGGTGAGGGGATACAAGAATGCACCTCAGTGCTAGATGGGTCTGGTCATGCAGTAGAGTCCACCAAGAAGGAAGGCAGGACTCGGGGGTCTTTCCTTCCTCCCATTCTGGCTTCAGCCCTTGTAGTTGGGGTTACTGGATTGACTCATGGCTGGAGTCTTCTTGGCTGCCACTGTCCTACAATGGGTGCTACACCTGCTGCAGCGGTGATGCAGTGCTCAGAGATCAAGAGTTATTTTCAGATGGTTTTTCAATAAGTCAAGATACAACTCTATCCCTAGGTTTGACTTCTATTTTAACCTGCAAGTTGTCCATATTAAATGAATGCCAATGGACTAGATCTAGTATATAATACGTAATCTGAAAAAATGCATTTGTATGCATTGAGAGATTAGTGGGTTTACTTCATTCTTCAAATTGTAGTTTTTCTCCTCATGTTAATATTGAATCTTCAGCTGTTTCCTATTCCCTCGGGTGTGTTAAACTTAGCCTAGCATGGTTCTTTTCTTTCCTTTGATTTCGTGTGTGTGCATGTGTGTGTTGATATTGGAGGTTAAACTCAGGGCCTTGGCACTGTCCTTTACCTTTTTCTCTCAAAGCTAATGCTCTACCACAGCTCCATTTCCAACTTTTTTGGTGGATAATTGGAGATGGATCTCATGGACTTTCTTGCCCGGGCTGGACTCAAACATCAATCCTCAGATCTAACTTCCAGAGTGTATGTTTTGTTCTTAAGATCAAAACACGGCCAGGCATCAGTAGCTCATGCTTGTATTCCTAGCTACTCAAGAGGCTGAGATCTGAGGATTACGGTTCAAAGCCAGCCCAGGCAGGAAAGTCCATGAGAGTTTCATCTCCAATAAAGGACCAGAAAACTGGCAATGGCTTTGTGGCTCAAGTGGTAGAGTACTCACCTTGAACTGAAGAGGTGAGTGACATCTCCCAGGTCCAGAATTCAAGACCCATGGCCAACAGACAAAAACCAGAAAGATCAAAACACTGAAGAGGTATCTCAGAAGCCCCAGTTTATGATGTTGTTACTGCTCACACTGTCACTAAAGATGTTTCTTTCTTTTAATAAAGGTTTCCACCAGTACTAGTATTCTACCCAGTGGGAGTATGCATAACTTTAGATACCTGACAATTTGTACATTACATTCTTGGCCTACACCAAGAAGCAAATAGGTGGCAGACACCATTGGCACAAGCTGTGAGTTACATATTCTTCCTCAGGAACTTAATGCTAAAAACAAGGGACATAGGCCAGCTTGAGCTAAAGAGGGAAATCTTGTCTCAAAAAAAAAAAACTGAAAACAGGAATCTGAGAGAAAAGGGAAGGGGATTTATCTAGGCCTACATTTTCACCTGCACAGCCTTCATCTTGTGATTTACCTTTACATTCTATTCAGTAATCTACTTTCCAATGAGGTTTTTTTTGGGGGGGGTCTGGTCATGGGGTCTGAACTCTCGACCTTGGGCTCTGTCCCTCAGCTCTTCCGCTCAAGGCTAGCACTCTACCACTTGAGCTACAGCGCCACTTCTGGCTTTTTTTTTTCCTGCTTATGTGGTGCTGAGGAATCAAACCCAGGGCCTCATGCATGTGAGGCAAGCACTCTACCACTGACCCAACTTCCCAGCCCCTTTCCAATGAGTTTTTAGATCTTGTTTCTTTCTTTTGTTTCCCAGAGTTAGAAATCTTACTGTTATGGTTGAGGATTTAGCTAAATGTAAGAGTAGTTGGCTGGCAAGTGCCAGACCCTAAGTTAAGATCCTCAGCAAAGAATTAAAAAAGACCTCGGTTTTTTATATGAAGAACAAAACATACACCAATAAATCCATCTTTTGGAGCTCATTTAAGAAAACTATGATGAAAAAGCATAACATAAGCTAGGCACTGATGGCTCATACCTGCAATCCTAACTAATCAAGAAGCTGAGACTTGAGGATCTTGGTTTGAAGCCAGCTAACACAAAGAAAGCCTATGAGTGTCTTATCTCCAGTTAACCAGTAAAAATCCAGAACTGGAACTGTGATTCAAGTGGTTCAGTGCAAGCCTTGAGCTACAAAGCTAAGACACAGCACCCAGGCCCTAATGCAAAACAAGACAACAAAAACAAAAAGGAAAACTCATAAATTACAAACCATGGAAATATCAGCACTATAAAGGACAGAATCCCAATGATATTTCTTTCTTGATTCATAAAAATGTGTAGGAGATACATACATCAGTTAGGATAAAGTTATCTAAACTCCCTCTGACACATTCTGCAGCTTTGCGGTTTGGAGGAACTGCTCCTGATACCAGGGCTTTTTGGGGAGAAGGATTCTGGCCAGCAGAGATACTGTGAGGTAGGGAACTTCTAGAAGCTTCCACAGGTCAGCTTCCAGCCACACAGCCTGTTTGGCCAGAGATAAACCCTCTGGAGACTGGGACTCAGATCCTGTCTCCCTTCTTCTCCACTTTGCAGAATGTGACCCTTGGGCTGGAAAAATCTGTTAAACTCTGAGTGATTTGAAAGCCATGGCTTGGCCTGGCCAGAGCATCAAGTTGTTCTGTTTTGATGTCTCCACATCCTCCTGTATGTTGTCCTTTAGTTTCTTTGCTCTCGGTTAGACAACCAATGAAGCCACAGCTCCAGTTCTGGGTTTTTACTTATTGGTTAATAAGACTTTCCTGCCAAGCTGGCTTTGAACTAAAAGTCTCAAATCTCAAGCTCCTGAGTAGCTAGGATTACTGCTGTGAGACACGAGCACCCGGCCAGATCCTTTCTTCATAAACTAAAATCTACATGTTTTTCTGAGTTCAAATGGAAACTACTTTTTGTCTTCCATGGCAGGAGGCATAGCAGAGTAGCATGAGCAGCAAAGACATGTCTTTCCTTGCAAGCATGAAGCCCTGAGTTAAATCACTTGGATTGTACAATTTTTACAATTTAAAAATAAATATTTTCAAAACCTTTTTCCCATGTTGCAAGAAATTTTCAGCAGCTTGTTGCTGACAGTTTTGGATTCAATGTTCTCCACTTAAGCTTTTCCTTCATAATTACAGAAGGGAGACATTTTCTCGGTA